>NC_056625.2:87500112-87800112 GCF_002870075.4 Lactuca sativa | reverse complement strand
TAGAAAATCCTATATTTTCTATGAAAATGATTTGTAAGTCTCATTCCAAAACCGTGAATATATGCATGTATGTCCCTTGTTTTCTTTTGTTTGTAATTGTAAAGAGTGTGTTCCTAGAAAATCCAATATTTTCATTAGTATGAACTGAAATCGAAGGTAATTCATTTGTATCTTTTCCCTTGTGAAGTAATAATGAATTACTCCAGAAAATCCAGTATTTTCTTAAAGGCGAACTATGGTTTTAAACCCTAAGACCACAATGGAAGTGAATATCGTACTAAAAATAGTTTATAGTTTCAGAAAAGCCTTTGTTTTTCTTTTGTTTACGATTGTAAGGAGTGTGTTCCCAGAAAATCCCATATTTTCTGATGCATGAAAAACTGTAGTCTTAAACCCTAAGACCAGAAGTGTAAGAGACTGAATACTTGAAATATGATTGGCTGCTTTATAGTTTAATAAAACGAATAAAGTGTAAGCTTTCCGTAAACCGAAAATAGTATGTTAATCCCTACGTGAGTTCTAATAACCATACTAATATGACTGATATGCTTGAACATGACGTTCTTTAAACGTCGGAGTCGGGGGGACCTTTGTCATCCTAGACACACCGGTCTAACTGTAGCGAACAACTGAGGTGTGGGGTTGTCAATCACGTATAGATCTATACACAACGATCTCGCTTTCCCTCCAGGAGACTCTGGTTATAACGCAAGACTTATGGTGTACGCTAGGTAGGTACGGCGAAAAAAACGTCTCACTAGAGCATTAACTAATTTACGCGAACTTTGACCCCACTCGTTGAATAATGAAAACAACCTTACTAGTATAAATTTATGACTGAAGTTTCATGACATGCGTTTTACAGCTTTATGACATACAGCTTATAACTTGTACTTTTAAAAGCTTTATGATGGACAGATTATGACATGCAAAATTTTCTGTCGTATAATTCTGTTTTGTATACCGTTTTGGTTAAATTATTTATAACACTTTTTATAAATAATCATTAATGGACTTGTCTACTTGTAATGTATGTTGTGTAAATAGCATAATCCTCTATGTTTTTAAACCATTAAAATGGTGACGACATATTACGACTATTTTTCTAGTAAAAATTATTTTTAGTAAAATAATCAAGTTTTGTAGTTTGTTCAACACACAAAAATTTAATTTAAGATTTTTGTAACACAAAATATACTATTTTTTTGTGACTCTAGCATGTCACGATTTTAACAAAAATGCATATAGAAAACTTGAAATTTATTGTATTCCAATATTTGTGTAAGTATAAGTGTTTAAAAATGTATATGTTCCAAGAGTTAACATGCTTGAGCCCAACACTAATATTTTAGCTATTTTTGAGTGTACAACCCATAGCCATAAGTTTTCATGTAATATATATATATATATATATATATATATATATATATATATATATATATATATATATATATATATATATATATATATATAAACAAACACATTACCCACGATTTTTATGAAGAAACATAAGATAAAAACCTTTTTGCACAAGTTCTAGTTCTATTTTCAAAACACAACTAAGATGTGTGCTATTACCCAAAGGTTAAACACATAACACTTACGTACATGCAATTATCCAATGGTTAAATGAGATTTGACTTGTATTCCCCCCCCCCCCCCACAGAAAAAAAGTATGAAAAACACAAAGAATAGTTAGGTATGAAGCTCACCTTGGTTGATTTCGTGTGGTAGGAAGAAAGGAGAGTGAAGAGATTTTCGAGCCTATGCTTGAACTTGGAGAGATTCTCGAAAATGATAGTGTTCTAAGAAGCTACACACAAAATTGGTGTGTAAATGTGATGATCTTAACCTTTTGATGTATGAAATCACTTTGAGTTATACAAGAACTTACCTTGATTTCTTAGGACCACTTGAAGATATAATTTTTCTTTGGAGGTAGTTTCGAAATTTTGAGAGAAAAATGAGAGGATTTAAGAGAGTTTGGAGTGGGATGAATTTCAAATGAATGTTGTGTTTGTGTGTGAGTTTATGGCCGAAAATAAGATGGAGAGGGGGAAAAGAGTTAACTTTGTCGCTTAGGTGATGTGAAGCTTGCATGTGTACATGGTAGTCTATAGCATTGCTGTATGTTGGGTAATAAGGAGGTGGCATACTTTTAATCCATTCCTTTATCTCTTCTTTTCTCCTTTTTTTGTTTACATAACCATAACCGGCCCCATATAGGGTTATTGGTCCAAAAGAGAGCCCAAAAGAAATGGGTTTCGATTTTTGGCTTGGCCCAATAGGAGTTTTCGGTCCATTAAAGCCCAAAGGAGTGCTCTCGGCCCAATAAAGTTCACGGAAAAATTCTTCAGCCCAATAAGGCCCAATGAAGGGTTATCGGCCCAATGGAAAGCCCAATAAAAGTTTTTGGCCCAATAAGGCCTAAAGGAAAAGTTTTGGCCCAATAGGGTGTTGGGCCGAGAATCCTTGGGCTAAGGCCCAAATTTGATTAGACTTAGCTATTGGATCGAGTTCTTGGGCTTGTGTGAGGCTTGATTCACAATGTATGCACGTATGAATTTAAATAACATTGTTGTTTGCATTTTATTAATAAGATGCACGTATGAATTTAAATAACATTGTTGTTTGCATTTTATTAATAAGATGCAACAAGGTTACATGGAGGGATTTGTTGTGAACAAGCTTCGCATCTTAAACCCTAAATTGCTAGTTGTGACATTATCTGAAAGTTATGAACAAACAAACCCTTCTGAAAGTTATGAACGAAGATCAAAAACCAAAAAACAAAGAACATAAACGAATTCATTCATGTATTCATGTATTTCAACAAAGATCTAAAACAATTAGTAAGGGATTTTTCAAAACCTGCCATGGATGTGTTTGCAAAACCTAAACATCATATATATATATATATATATATATATATATATATATATATATAAATATATGTATATATACACACACACACACTAGCTAATAGTCTGCCTGGTGCTACCTCGTAGGCACATTGGGAGCGGAGATAATTGTAACCATATACATATAAAATGACAGCAATGGAATGCCAATCCCCCAGTTTGATTTGTAAAGTCTCTATTCCTTAGTAATCAAAGCCCAAATATCTATGAATTAGCCCATACTTAACTAGCCAAGCAGACAAATAACCCTTACATCTTTTTTATCTCTCCCATATTTTTTTTATTAGTATTTCACATTTACGATGAAATTTATGAAGATTGAGTCGCGACTTTTATTTTGTGCAAATGAATCCTGTATAATTTACTAATTCAGGGGAAGATACTGAACTTTTGTATTTGAAAAATGTTTCAGGAGGAATCTCTGAGGAAGATGTTGGTTGATAAAGGAATCCTTGGTCGTAATTTCCAATATGAATACTATGCCTAACCTCAAACTTGTGATGGGTAGTAAAACAACGATTCTCTCGCTGAGACATAGTTCTATCCAGATAGATTTCCCGAGATATTTTCTTACGAAGTTTTGTTATAACATCTATAATTGCTTCTGGTTTAGGTGGACATCACGACAAATATACATCCACAGGAATTATCTTATCGACAAGAATTGGTACCGAACATCCCTCCTGTATTTGTACATGATCCCATAGCAATAACATATTTTGGTTCAGGCATTTGCATGTATAATCTCACTAAGGAAGGGGCCATTTTCATTGTTACTGTTCTGGCTATTAAAATAAGGTCCGCTTGTCTAGGACTCGACCTTGGTACTAGTCCATAACGATCAAAGTCAAATCGTGAGCCTATTAATGAAGCGAATTCAATGAAGCAACAACTGGTACTATAGAGAAGCGGCCATAAACTATATATATATATATATATATATATATATATATATATATATATATATATATATATATATATATATATATATATACAGAGAGAGAGAGAGAGAGAGCCCAAGTTATTTATTTTGTTTTTCCTTGTTTTAAAATATATTTAAAGAAAGAAATCAAAAATATATTAAAAAGGGTAAATAAGTCTTTTTATGTGAGTGAAAGACTATTTGTTAAAAGTTTTGAGACCACATAGATTGTTTTTTAAAAGTTTTAAAACTCCAGAAACCATCTATGAGTTTTTAAAATTTAGGAATTATATCCTAGATTTCGGGAAACCATAGGGACCATTTATGAGGTTTTGTCTAAATACTTTAATATGAAGAGGTTGTAGTTAGTCTTAAGATGTAAGTAGAATAAAAGGTGTATTTGGTTTTTAAAGAGTGGAGTCATATATGTGTTTTTTAATTGCAAAATCTGGGTGTTTATATTATTAGGTCTTAATTTTTTGGTACCGTTGTTTGCTTTTTTTGGAAAAAGTTCACCAAAGTCTCACATTTTGAAACGAAAACCAAAACATAATACAATTTTTCTGAAAAGTACAAAAGAAGGATATTCAAATTAAATAGTTTAAATGAAGAGGTTGTTGGTAGCCTTAAGATATAAGTAGAATAAAACAGTTAAATAATTAACTTCGATATAATTTAAATGGTTAACTTAAATCAAAATTTTAGTTAAACTTAGAAAAAATTAAGAGACTATTTTACAAATAGTTAAACGTTATAAATCATACTGTTAAATCTAAATTGTAATCAAAAGTTAACAAAAAAAAAAGACAATGAAAATACTTTTTATAATCATTAAGATTTTTCAAATAAGTAGCTTAAAAATAACTTAAAATAAGAATAGTTAAAAGTAATATTATATAAAAAAATTATAATGTTATATTTAAAACCAAAAACAATATTTGTTGTTTTAAATAATTACAGTCAAAGAAACTAATAATATTCATCAAAATTTTTTTTTATAAAAATTAAATTTCTGAAAGCAAATTAAAATAATTAAGAGTTTCCAAATATATTATTTTAAACAACTTACAACAACAATAATTAAAATTAACATTATATACAAAAGTTATATTGTTACCTTTAAAAATAAAAAAATGTTTGATGTTTAAAATAATTACAATGATAGAAATTAAAATATTAAGCAAATAAACTTTTTAAAATTAATTAATCATAACAACACCTATAAATATCATTAAACTATATATTATATTTAATTTTATTAATGAGTAACCCGCAAGTAGAGGCCATCGAGACTATAAAATTTCAAAATATGTCTACATTATTATATAATTCAAAATAAACAATGCTTATACCAAGTTATTATAAGATTTATTATATAAGAGTTAACAACAACGTCATTGATATATTTAAAAAATATTTTCTTTTAAATATTTCAAAAATATTGTTGAATTTTGCGCAACACGCGAGTATTCGCCTAGTTTGTATATAAAATGGGGTTGAGATACTGATTGCGAGTTATAGATCATGGAAGAAATTGCAAACTGATTGTCATATATTTGTGAATATTGTTAATTATTGCAATCTGGAAAGAAATAAAACAAGGGCTCTCCCTCAACATATATATTGATGGCCATCAGATTTTCCAAAAACATGATATTTAGTGTTAAGCAAGTTTTAATTGCCAAAGACTTCATAAGAACATTAAACAGCTACAAATATAAGTAAATTTGGTTCACATTTTAAAGTTTAATGTTACCTAATACCATTACCTAGGAACCATTCTTCTCTGATTCTGTATTGGGTGTGTACAAATTTTTGGGGCAGAACTAACAAATGTTTGGAGACATTTATTTTCTATAAATATTATTTGTTTTCAAGTACTCTATGATATCACAACACTACTCAAAAAAAAAAATCGTTGAGGCATTTCTTAACATTCATTAGACTCACATGTACAAATGTTTCCTCCCTCTCGATTCAAATTTTGACCATTTTGCCCCAGGTGTTGCTTTGGTGAAATTCAACTGTTTTTGTTTTGTAGCGAACTCTGTCGCTAATATGTGCAGATAAGGACTCGATCTATGAAAAACAAACAATAATACAGCTGTAGTACTGCACTTTAAATTTATTTAATTATCTTCATTTTTAAGTCTATGTAAGTATGCGACGTTTTACACACCTCAGGAGATAAAAGGAATTAACAGATGAATGAAATAGATTGCAGGGAACAATAAGAACATTAGTATTTATTTAATTATCTTCATATTTATATTCTTTTCGGGTTTTCCCTCATTCACACTTTCAAGGAACACTCCATGTCCATTTGTTTTTTGGATTCTTTTAAAGGGCCCTATGTGGCTATGTCCCTGTCCCCATTGACACATTTCACACAGTTTTCACGTGGATCATCTGCATAATAATAGTAGTCTCACATACATAATTAATTATGAAGTAAAACACAGTTGGAGTGAAATTTCTATTAGCATTTATCAGAAAACAAAAATAAATATGTCTAAATGATCAAGTTAAGTTATATTATTACATTGTTAAATCCAACAATAACATATAATACCACATGGAATCTTATTGTAAACCTCACGCCTTTCTAAATTTCGGGTTACAACGAATTTTATTGTTCTAAAAAAAGGATCAATGTCATGACAGATAGATACAATTCAAAGTGTAATACACACCTTTGTGGAAAATTTTGACACGTTAAAAGACATGCCTGTTGAAAAATATGACATTGTCCAAATTTCCATTTCGAGCATGTGAAAAAGAAAACAAGAGAAAAGGGTAGCTCAGCTATAAATTAGGACATGCAAACCATTCATTTTTTATTGAAAGCAACATGGCAAAGCAAATAATGTCTTCATCAAACTTCCTACTATTCTCTCTAACTCTACTAATTATCACACTCTCCCCCATACCAAATTTTACTTCTGCTTCTTTAGAGGAAGCTAATGCTCTTCTTAAATGGAAAGCAAGCCTTCAAATCCCAAAAAACTCCTTGCTCTCTTCATGGATTCCCTTCCCTTTGAATTCCAGTGCATCAGTTCCATGCACTTCTTGGTTTGGAGTAGTTTGCAATGCTGATGGGAGCATTCAGAAGTTGAACCTCACATTATCTGGATTAAAGGGTACGCTTCATCGATTTTCATTCTATTTGCTACACAATCTTACACATTTTAATCTCAATCTAAACAACTTGTATGGCCCCATCCCACCAGAAGTAAGACACTTGTCCAGACTTGTATATCTTGACTTTTCATTGAACAAGTTTTCTGGAGTAATCCCACCAGAAATAGGAAACCTGCACCAGCTAACCATCTTGTCCTTATACTCGAACAATATCTCTGGTCTCATTCCTATTGAACTTAGCAATTTGAAGTTTCTCACTCATCTTGTGGTGTACAAAAATCAACTTAGTGGTTCTATTCCTTCATCATTGGGTAATTTGACATCTTTGAATGTCCTTTATTTATACCAAAATCAACTCTCTGGCCCCATTCCTGTTGAACTTGGGAATTTGAAGTCTCTTGTTGAGCTTGACGTGACTGAAAACCAACTTACTTGTTCTATTCCTTCATCATTGGGTAATTTGACATCTTTGAATCTCCTTAATTTGTACCAAAATCAACTCTCTGGTCCCATTCCTATTGAACTTGGGAATTTGAAGTCTCTCACTGATCTTGAGGTGAGCATCAATCAGCTTAGTGGTTCTATTCCTTCATCATTCGGTAATTTGACATCTTTGAATTTCCTTTATTTGGACCAAAATCAACTCTCTGGTTCTATTCCTCCTGAACTTGGGAATTTAAAGTCTCTCGTTGATCTTGTGGTGAGCCTCAATCAGCTTAGTGGTTCTATTCCTTCATCATTCGGTAATTTGACATCTTTGAATATGTTTTATTTGGACCAAAATCAACTCTCAGGTCCCATTCCTGCTGAACTTGGGAAATTAAAATCTCTCACTTATCTTGTGGTGTACTACAATCAACTTAGTGGTTCTATTCCTTCATCATTGGGTGATTTGACAAATTTGAATGCCCTTTATTTGGACCATAATCAACTCTCTGGTTCCATTCCTATTGAACTTGGGAATTTGAAGACTCCCACCCATCTTTTGGTGTACAACAATCAGCTTAGTGGTTCTATTCCATCATCCCTAGCAAACCTCAGCAAACTACAGTGGCTAACACTCGGTGATAATAAACTATCTGGTCCCATTCCTAGTGAACTTGGGAAGTTGAAGTCACTCACTCATATTTCGGTGGTCAAAAATCAGCTTGGTGGTTTTATTCCTTCATCATTTGGTGATTTGCTATCTTTAATTCTCCTTTATATGCATCAAAATGAGCTTGCTGGTCCCATTCCTGGTGAACTTGGGAAGTTGAAGTATCTCACTGATTTTCGGGCTAACAACAATCAAATTAGTGGTTCTATTCCTCCAGAGTTTGGAAATTTAACTCAACTACAAAGACTTAATCTGTCTTCGAATCATTTGGTTGGTGAGGTCCCAAAGGAGTTTGGGAAGATGAAAAATATGTTGGATTTGTCCTTGGCTGGCAACCAACTTTCAGGTGTTATACCTCTAGAGCTTGGATTTTGTGAGCTCCTTGAAGTACTTGATCTATCCAAAAATAGATTGAATGGGTCGATTCCAAGAAGTATCGGTCAATGGGCACAAATCCACTACTTGAATATTAGTAATAACAAGCTCATTGAGAAAATTCCATCCGAGATTGATAAATTAGTTCATCTTGTGGAACTCGATTTATCTCATAATTTTCTCACGAAAGAGATACCATCTGGAGTTCAAAGTTTGCAAAGTTTGCAACAATTGGATCTTTCTCACAATAGACTATCCGGTTCTATTCCTGATGCTTTTACTAATATGCCTAACGGGATTTTTATCAACCTTTCTTACAATGAGCTCTCAGGTTCAGTCCCCTCTTGCGCTAACTTTGTGAATGCGTCCTTAGAAAGCAATCCAGATTTGTGTGGGAATATTACGGGATTGAAACTTTGTCCAAGTCAGATTGTGAAGAAGAAAAATGATCCCTTCCATCATAAGCTTATCCTTGTAATTATGGTCCCTCTTATCGGGACTCTTATACTTGGTGTATTCATGTATGGCCTCATTGCTTATCAACAACAAAAGAAAAAGTCTCCACAAAAACCATCGGATGAAGAAAGTGGTGATTATTTCTCAATTACAAGTTTTGATGGAAAAGTAGCGTATGTTGATATCTTGAAGGCAACAAATGATTTCGATGAAGCATACTGTATTGGGACAGGAGGATATGGGACCGTGTACAAAGCCGAGCTAGAACCTAACAACGTGGTAGCTGTCAAGAAACTTCACCCATCATCTGAGAATGTTGATCACAATGGATTCCTTAATGAGGTACGAGCATTAACGAACATAAGGCATCGAAACATTGTGAAACTCTATGGATATTGCTCCCATGTTCGCCACTCATTTTTGATTTATGAATACCTTGAAAAGGGAAGCCTTGGATCAATCTTAAGAAGCGATGTCTTAGCAAAAGAATTGGATTGGTTGAAACGGGTAAATATTGTAAAGGGTGTAGCTAATGGTTTGGCTTATATGCATCACGACTGCTAGCCTCCTATAATTCATAGAGACATTTCCATTCCCAACATCCTTCTTGATTCTGATTATGAGGCACATATTTCTGATTTTGGGACCTCCAAGCTTTTAAAGCTAGACTCATCCAACTGGACCGCAATTGCAGGCACATATGGTTATATCGCACCAGGTAACACAATTGCATGCACATATGGTTACATCTTCTTAAGTTTCATGAGATATATAAATAAGTATATGCACATATATGTATCTATGTCAGAATCTTGTGGGTTGATATAGATTTTTCTGTTTTTATCTCATGTTTCTTTGGATGTAGAGCTTGCTTATACGATGGTGGCAAATGAGAAATGCGATGTGTATAGCTTTGGAGTTGTTGCACTAGAAGTGATACTGGGAAAGCATCCAGGAGATCTCGTAACATCTTTACCAACACTGCCTTCTGATTATCTGGTGCCAGAAAATGTGGAAGATAGTCGGATACCTCCTCCTGCATCCCAAGTTGAGAAACAAGTTAGGTTGGTTCTGAGTCTCTCAAGAGCATGTTTGAACTCCAATCCACTTGAAAGACCAACAATGCAGCAAGTTTCAAATCTGTTAATGAAGGATCTGCTTTGAATTAACATGTCTTGCCTGATCAATATAGTGTACTTTCGGTGTTCTTTACTTTTCTTAAGTTCCCTATATGCACCCTGCCAATATGTATTCATTTGAATGGCATTTTGTTAAGAAACTTCGCATATGCTTGTAGTTATACTTCTAAAAACACACTACTGGAAACCAAGGACAACGCCATACAAGCATCCCCCAAACAAGAAATTTTGTAAAATTTTGTTGGTATACTTTTTATATTTGTTTCAATTTTTATTTATTTAGTAAGTTACATGTTTTAAAATGAATAATTATTATAACAATGTCATACTTTAAAAAAAATATATCTGTCAACGCCATACAAGCATCCCCCAAACAAGAAATTTTGTAGAATTTTGTTGGTATATTTTTTATATTTGTTTCAATTTTTATTTATTTAGTAAGTTACATGTTTTAAAATGAATAATTATTATAACAATGTCATACTTTAAAAAAAATATATCTGTCAGTATTTACCATACGATTTCGCACAACGTGTGGGTAAACACGTGGTTAATATTATATAGGGGCCATAATTTTGGTCGTACATCATGTTATTATACAACCTGTACCCCACCTAAGTCATTCAAATATACAAAATATATTTCTATTCTAGATTTTATGATGAGCAATCAAAACTAATGGTGAGATATGTCATAGTAGAATTTGATCAAACAAATGGTATAATAGATGGGATGTGTCTTTACAAAGATGGAAAATTTTAAATATTAAGAAAAAAAATCATATATCAATGCATTTTAAACATTTTGGAACATTTTTGATTCACACTCCATTCGTAGCATGCTTTTTAGCTATTGAATTCCAAATTTGACAGCCTAAAACATTTACACAAGATAACTAACTAAATAGTTCAACTAAAACATACATGACTAATTCTAGTTATTGGTATGCATTCCACTTCTCTTTGAAATATAACTAGAATAGGAGTTCATGTGGATTCAACTTCTTACTGGTTTATGGCTCATCTCTCCTTCATTTAATTTCAACATGATATGGCATGAAGATGGATGTAATGTTAAATGATTTTCTATATCACAAAATATGTCAAGCTTTGACCACCTAAATACCTCAAATATGTGACATCCATCTTGTATCTTAAGATATCATGTCACCACCCACTATGATACAATACAGATTATGAAGGGAAGAAAAAGTTTAGAGTGTAAATCTTAGCAACTGGAAACTAGGGATGAGAAAAAAAAACAAAAAAATCGAACCGCATACCGAAACTGGAACCAAATTGGTCTTTCGGTTCGGTTTTCGGTTCTCGGGTTTCTTCGGTTTTGGAACTTTGAACGCCATAACTCCTTCATACAAGCTCAGCATGAACTGATTTTTTTCCCCAGGTTGTAGCCCTCTGTTTTGGTAGATTAAATCACTAGATAATGAGAAAATGCCACCTCAAAATAAAACAAGGGCTCTCCCTCCACATATGTATTGATGGGAATCAAATCTTTTTGAAAGACATGATATTTAATGTTAAGCAAGTTTTGCTAAAGACACGACCATAAGAACATTAACTAGCTACAAAATAAGTAAGTCCGGTTCACATTCTAAAGTGTAACGTTAGGTAATATATATATACCATTGCAAATGAACGCCCACTATGAACAAACGAATACAATACAGCTGACGTGGCATTAAATTAAAAAAAAAAAAAAAAAAATCATTCAGTCATTTCATCAAACAGTTAATTATTATTCATTAAAACTCATGTTTTTGCAACTAACGTGTACAAATGATCCTAAACAGTTAATATTCATTAAACTCACATTTGGTTGGATTCAAATGATATGAAAGCGGTTTCAGATGTATTCAATATGAATTTGCGTATTCAGCATGATTTGGTTGCGGTTTCTGCACTTGGGAATCTGGAATTGGTGTTGTCAATGGTGTCGAAACCCTGGTATTCTTCAAGGATGTTGCGTACTTCTCCAAACAGGGGTATGAAAGTAGAATTGTTGGGAGCCTTGTTCTATAACATTATATGGTCTCTTTGGAAAACACGCAATTCCAGAGTTTTTAATCATCAACATAAAGCATTTGATGAGATTCAATTGCTATCCTTCAATTGGGTAAAATTCATGTTGGTGTCTTGGTGTTGACGTTTTCACAGCACCTAAAAGAAAGTTGGAATTAAGTCTTGCTTTGTATGTTTTCTTTTGGAATAAAAGTATTATTAAAATTACTTGGAAAACAGAAATATTTATGTCTAACAATTTAATCCAAGTTATACTGCACTTTTTATTCCAACAAAAAATCTGTAGCGAATTCTGTCACTAGTATGTGAAGAGAAGGACCCCAAGAGAAAGAATTGGTCACCAAATGGGATGTGCAGATGAATTCTAAAGATTTGTGTAAACTAATTAGTTGTAGAAATATGAGAAACAAACAACAACATAGCTTGTATTTCACTTTTTATTTAACTATCTTCATTTTTATGTCTGTACAAGTATGAAACTTTTTTGTCGTTTTTGCAGGATATAAAAGAGATTAAAAGATGAAATAAATGCAGGGAAAAATAAGAACCATCAGTTTTTATTTAAATATCTTCATATTTATATTCTTTAATTTACGGTTTTCCCTTATTCACACCTTCAATGAAAACACCATGTCCTTTTTTTTGGATTATTTTAAAGGACCGATATGTTATGTCCCTATCTCCATTGACCCCATTCACACAGTTTTCACATGGATCATCTGTACAATAGTCTTAGTTTAGTCTTAGTTACAGAACTAATTATGAAGTAAAACACAGTCGAAGTGAAAATTCTATTAGCATTTATCAGAAAACAAAAATAAATATGTCTAAATAATCAAGTTAAGTTGTACTATTACATTGTTAAATCCAACAATTAATAACATATAATAACGCATGGATTCTTTTTGTAATCCTAGCAACTTTCTAAATTTCGGGTTACAACGAAATTTATTGTTCTAAAAAAAAAGGATTAATGTCATGAAAGATATATACAATTCATAGTGTAATACACACTTTTGTGGAAAATTTTGACACGTCAAAAGACAAGCCTTGTGGAAAAATATGACATTGTCCAAATTTCCTTTTCGACCACCTGAAAAAGAAAACACGGGAAGAAGGAAGCGCAAGTATAAATTAGGACATGCAAACCGTTCCTTTTCTTATTGAAAGCAACTTGGCAAAGAAATAATGTCTTCTTCAAAGTTCTTATTTTTCTCTCTGGCTCTACTAATCATCGCCCTCTTCTTCATTCCAAATTTCACTTCTGCTTCTTTGGATGAAACCAATGCTCTTCTTAAATGGAAAGCAAGCCTTGAAATCCCAAAAAACTCATTGCTCTCTTCATGGATTCCCCTCACTGTGAATTCCAGTGCATCGATTTCATGCACTTCTTGGTTTGGAGTGGTTTGCAATGCTGATGGGAGCATTCAGAAGTTGAACCTCACATCATCTGGATTAAAGGGTACGCTTCATCGATTTTCATTCTCTTCGCTACACAATCTTACACATTTTGATCTCAGTCTAAACAACTTCTTTGGCCCCTTCCCACCAGAAATCCAACTTTTGTCCAAATTGGTATATCTTGATTTTTCATCCAATAAGTTTTCTGGAGTATTACCAACTGAAATAGGAAACCTACACCAGCTAACCATCTTGCACTTATTCTCAAACAATATCTCTGGTCCCATTCCTACTGAACTTGGGAATTTGAAGTGTCTCACTAATCTTGATGTGAGCACCAATCAACTTATTGGTTCTATTCCTTCTTCATTGGGAAACTTGACATCTTTGAATGTCCTTTATTTGTACCAAAATGAACTCTCTGGTCCCATTCCTATTGAACTTGGGAATTTGAAGTCTCTCACTGATCTTAGTCTGAGAAACAATCAACTTAATGGTTCTATTCCTTTATCATTGGGTAATTTGACATCGTTGAATGTCTTTTATTTGTATCAAAATCAACTCTCTGGTCCCATTCCTACTGAACTTGGGAATTTGAAGTCTCTCACTAATCTTGATGTGAGCACCAATCAACTTATTGGTTCTATTCCTTCTTCATTAGGAAACTTGACATCTTTGAATGTCCTTTATTTGTACCAAAATCAACTCTCTGGTCCCATTCCTATTGAACTTGGGAATTTGAAGTCTCTCACTGATCTTAGTCTGAGCAACAATCAACTTAATGGTTCTATTCCTTTATCATTGGGTAATTTGACATCGTTGATTGTCTTTTATTTGTATCAAAATCAACTCTCTGGTCCCATTCCTACTGAACTTGGGAATTTGAAGTCTCTCACTAATCTTGATGTGAGCACCAATCAACTTATTGGTTCTATTCCTTCTTCATTGGGAAATCTGACATCTTTGAATGTCCTTTATTTGTACCAAAATCAACTCTCTGGTCCCATTCCTATTAAACTTGGGAATTTGAAGTCTCTCACTGATCTTCAGGTGGGCAACAATATGCTTAGTGGTTATATTCCTTCATCATTGGGAAATTTGACATCTTTGAATGTTCTTTATTTGTACCAAAATAAACTCTCAGGTCCTATTCCCATTGAACTTGGGAATTTGAAGTCTCTCACTGATCTTCAGGTGAGCAACAATCAGCTTAGTGGTTATATTCCTTCATCATTGAGAAATTTGGCATCCTTGAATGTCCTTCATTTGTATCAAAATAAACTCTCTGGTCCTATTCCTATTGAACTTGGGAACTTGAAGTCTCTCACTAAGCTTGAGGTTAGCAACAATCAGCTTAGTGGTTATATTCCTTCATCATTGGGAAATTTGACATCTTTGAATGTCCTTTATTTGTACCAAAATAAACTCTCTGGTCCTATTCCTATTGAACTTGGGAATTTGAAGTCTCTCATAGCTCTTGCAGTACACAACAATCAACTGAATGGTTCTATTCCTTCATCATTGGGTAATTTGAAATCTTTGAATAGACTTTATTTGTTCCAAAATCAACTCTCTGGTCCCATTCCTGTTGAACTTGGGAATTTGAAGTCTCTCACAGATCTTGTGGTATACAACAATAAACTTAATGGTTCTATTCCTTCATCATTGGGTAATTTGACATCTTTGAATCTCCTTTATTTGTACCAAAATCAACTCTCTGGTCCTATTCCTGTTGAACTTGGGAATATGAAGTCTCTCACTCATCTTGAGGTAGGCATCAATCAACTTAGTGGTTCTATTCCTTCATCACTAGAAAAACTGAGCAACTTACAGTGGTTAGACCTAATTGAGAACAAATTGTCTGGTCCCATTCCAAGTGAAGTCGGTAAGTTGAAGTCTCTCACTCATCTTTACGTTAGCAGAAATCAGCTTAGTGGTTGTATTCCTTCATCATTTGGTGATTTGACTTCTTTAAATTTCCTTTATATGGATCACAATGAGCTTGCTGGTCCTATTCCAGGTGAACTTGGGAAATTGAAGTCTCTCGTTGATTTTAAGGTGAACAACAATCAAATTAGTGGTTCTATTCCACCAGAGTTTGGAAATTTAACTAAACTACAAAGACTTGATCCGTCTTCGAATCATTTGGTTGGTGAGATCCCAAAGGAGTTTGGGAAGATGAAAAGTATGTTGGAATTGTACTTTGTTGGCAACCAAATTTCAGGTGCTATACCTCTAGAGCTTGGATTTTGTGAACTCCTTGAAGTACTCGATTTATCCAAAAATAGATTGAATGGGTCGATTCCAACAAGTATTGGTCAATGGGCACATATCCACTACTTGAATCTTAGTAATAACAAACTCAATGAGAAAATTCCATCCGAGATTGGTAAATTAGTTCATCTTACCGAACTTGATTTATCTCATAATTTTCTCACGAAAGAGATACCATCTGAATTTCAAAGTTTGCAGAGTTTGCAAAAGTTGAATCTTTCTCACAATAGACTATCTGGTTCCATTCCTGATGTTTTTACAAATTTGCCTCGCGGAATTGATATCAACCTTTCTTTCAATAAGCTCTCGGGTCCAATCCCCCTTTGCGCTAACTTTGTTAATGCGTCCATAGAAAGCAATCCAGATTTATGTGGGAATATCACAGGAGTGAAATTTTGTCCAAGTCAGATTATGAAAAAGAAAAATGATCCCTTTCATCATAAACTTATCCTTGTAATTATGCTCCCCCTTATAGGGGCTGTTTTACTTGGTGTATGCACATATGGCCTCATTGCTTATCAACAACAAAAGAAAAAGTCTCCACAAAAACCATTGGATGAAGAAAGTGGTGATTATTTCTCTATCACAAGTTTTGATGGAAAAGTGGTGTATGTTGATATCTTGAAGGCAACAAATGATTTCGATGAAGTATACTGCATTGGGACCGGAGGATATGGGAATGTGTACAAAGCCGAGCTACAACCTAACAATGTGGTAGCTGTCAAGAAACTTCACTCAGGATCTGAAAATGTTGATCATAATGGATTCCTTAATGAGGTACGAGCATTAACGAACATAAGGCATCGAAACATAGTGAAACTCTATGGATATTGCTCCCATGTTCGCCACTCATTTTTGATTTATGAATACCTTGAAAAGGGAAGCCTTGGATCAATATTAAGAAGCGATGTCTTGGCAAAAGAATTGGATTGGTTGAAACGGGTAAATATTGTAAAGGGTGTAGCTAATGGTTTGGCTTATATGCATCACGATTGCTCGCCTCCTATAATTCATAGAGACATTTCCATTGCCAACATCCTTCTCGATTCTGATTATGAGGCACATATTTCTGATTTTGGGACCTCCAAGCTTTTAAAGCTAGACTCATCCAACTGGACCGCAATTGCAGGCACATATGGTTATATCGCGCCAGGTAACACAATCTTGTGATTGTACTTCTACATCTTCTTAAGTTTCATGATATATATAAATATGTATATATGTGTATCTATTTTAGAATCTTGTGGGGTTGATATCGCTATTTTTGTTTTTATCCCATGCTTCTTTGGATGTAGAGCTTGCTTATACGATGGTGGCAAATGAGAAATGTGATGTGTATAGCTTTGGAGTTGTTGCACTAGAAGTGATGATCGGAAAGCATCCTGAAGAACTGATAACATCTTTACCAACATTGTCTGTTGAGTATCTGGTGGCAGAAAATGTGGGAGATATCCGGATTCCGTCTCCCTCGTCACAAGTTGAGAAACAAGTTAGGTTGGTTCTGAGTCTCGCAAGAGCATGTTTGAACTCCAATCCACTTGAAAGACCAACAATGCAGAAAGTTTCAAATCTGTTAATGAAGGATTTGCTTTGACTTGACATATCTTACTTGATATAGTCAGAGTTTTAGTGTTTTTTACTTTTATTAAGTTCCCTATATGCACCTGTCAATATGTATTCATCTAAATGGGTATCCATCTAAATGGCTCCTTGTTCAGAAGCTTAACATATGTTTGTAGTAGTAAACAATTAAGTCAATGAAGATCGCTATAGTTGTAAAAAACTTGCTACTACAAACCAAGGACAACGCCATACACACATCCCTCAAACAAGAAATTATGTAAAAAAAATTTGGTATATTTTTTATATTTGTTTTAATTTACGATTTAGTAAGTTCCATGTTTTAAAACGAATAATTATTATAGTTACTTCATATTTTCAAATGTATATATATATATATATATATATATATATATATATATATATATATATATATATATGTGTGTGTGTGTGTGTGTGTGTGTGTGTGTGTGTGTCAATATTAACATACAATTTTATTCTTGCACAACGTTATATCCCACTTACCCTACCTAAGTCATTAAAATATATCTCTATTTTATATTAGATGGTGAACAATCAAAGGTAATGGTGAGAGATATCAATGGAGCATTTTATCAAACACATGGTAATATAGATGATCGAGATATGTCTTTACAAAGATGGAAAATTTTAAATATTAAGAAAAAATTTCAAATATCAAAGCAATTTACACAGCATAAAACATTTTTTACCCACTCTCCATTCCTTGCATTCTTTTAAGCTATTGGTATGCATTTCACTTCACTTTGAAATGGCATGACATTGATGTAATGTTTACATGATTTTACACATCACAAAAAAAAAATTCAAGCTTTGACCACCTAAGTGTTGATGCCTTTAGTGTCACCAGACATTTTCTGTAATTGGAAATGATATGTGAGGTAAGGGGCTTATTCAAAAGAAAAAAAAGAGTCAAGCTTCGGCACCTAATTAGATCTCTGAAGTAAAACAGAGGAGCCAACTACCAAGGAGTGGATGATTCTCGATGTCCTTGAATTCTCATTCATAATCTCATCTCGCCTTCTGAAATCTCAGCGGTAAGTAACTAACTGTGTGATGATTTAATGATATTCATTGGATGTTTTGATTTATTAATTTGTTGAAAAAAATTATGAATTAATGTTTGTTTTGGTGCAAGATGTCATCGAATCAGTTAGTTATTAGTTTTTTTTATCGTTGATTTGATTGTAAGATATACTCTAGTTTTGTCTCTTAATAGGAAGTGGAAATTGGAAGCAATCAACTTGACTCACCAATTGGAATTGGAATTGGAATAGGCATTTGCATTGGAATTCTAATTAAAATTTGGAGATTGGAGTTTTTGTCTTAGCACAGCTTCCTCTCAATCCCCCGGGGATACGGATATGGGAGGCAAATCCGACAGTCGTATTGTATTTTAAACTAACGCAACACGACATGATGTTGTGTTTTGATTTACAAACACAAAAACGATACAATTAAAACATGATAAAAACGACCAACACGAAAAACATGAAAAGACAAAATAAAATAAAATTTTAGTTTTTTTAATTTAAAATTAATAATCTTACAAAACATGAGTAACACGAGAACACATGTTAACTCGTGTCAATTTTGTGTCAAATGTTGAACACAAATACGACATGAAGGCGTTTTTTTTTCTTTTTTTACCTTTGACACAAACACAAATTTCAATTTTAATTTTGTTTTGTATCATGTCATGAATTGTCATCCTACTCCCCAGTAATTGATATTTGCTGATTAGGGCCGATTTGTTTTTGTTTAATGAATTTTATTGGCTATTACTATTTCCTTTTTGGTTGTTAGTATTTGTGAAGAAAGCGATATTTAGGCAACTTATTATTATCATTCACCAAAACAAGGTTATAAAGGGAGAACACAAAACAAACTCCCAAACATTACGCGAGAAATAAAAAGCAAAAGGAAGGTAAGTTAACAAGAATACGTAAGTAAAACAAAATATTTCTTTACTCCTCCTCAAGATGGAGGATGAAGGTCAAGAATGTCTAGCCTGTCAAGGAGAAAACGAAGCTGACGGGCGCCCAATGGTTTGGTGAAAAGGTTAGTAGTAGTATGGTTCTTAGAATCGATATGCAGTGGAAGGATTTCTTTAGATTCCACATGTTCCCAAACAAAATGACAATCCATTTTGGCGGCGTTTAGTGCGCTCGAGAAAGGCCGGATTATTAGCAATGTCACGAGTAGCAACATTGTCACAAAATAAGGGTGTGGGCTCAACCACGTCAACATGCAACCAACAAATTGTTTCACTCATGGTAGCTGCCATGGAGCGATACTCAGCTTCTACTGAGGAATTAGAGACAACCGACTACTTCTTGGTCTTCCATGAAACCGAAGCTCCTCCTAAGAGAAGAAGGTAACCAATTCTTGATCTTCTTGAGAAAAGGCAACCCAACCAATCCGCATCACAGTATCTAACGATCTTCAACTCCACCACTCTTGGAATGTAGATACATTAAAAAACTGCTTCTTGAAGATTAACATGCCAGAACGCGTTATTGAAGTCCAATTGGTGAAGCAACTAATCCCCCTTAAACTAACGTGATTAAACAACAAAGTGTAACTAATTTAGTGACAAGGGAAAAAGTGTTGTGATAATCAATGCCTTCAATTTGGGTAAATCATTTGGCCACGAGACGAGCTTTGTATCTCTCAATTTCACCGGTTGGTTTATATTTGGTCTTATAAACCCACTTAGAGTCGAGGGAAAATGACTTATAAGCCTAATGAAGTTTTCAAACCGTTTAAAAAACCCAATTATATTTTGTCTGTTTAAGAAAACCCAACGAACTTAACCTTTTGTCTAAAAAGCCCAACAAACTTACACTTTCTCTCACTTCTCATTTAGGGTCAACCGGCTAATGAAAGTCAACGAATGACATGGCTTATAACGTGTAATTAATTATCGGAAAATGACTTGTAAGACCAACAAAGATTCAAAACCATTCAAAAAACCCCAATCATGTTTTGTTTGTTGAAAAAAAGTCAGTGAACTTACGCTTTTATTCAATTCTCATTAGAGGCAACAAAATTCATTAAGTATATAACTAGTTGGAAAATGACATGGCATTATATTAAATGACATGGAATAAACAAATTAGAATTTCCCTTTATATATCGATTTAGGGCTTGGAGAAGAAAAAAACGAATGATGTCTGTGTTCGATCTCTTGTAATAGCTACTTCTTCTTCCTCTCAATCGTTGATGTCCAACTCAAGATCTACAAAGAAGATATTTGATGATGAAAACCCTTGTGGATGTGGGCTCCCTTTCTGGATTTGTACATCTAGAATGGAGGATCATCAAGTGAAAAAAAAAAGTTTATGGCTTGTTCGAACAAAGTTTAGGGCTTGTTCGAGCAGATGGGAAGGTATAACAGAAAGCTTTATCATGTCCATATTCTATCTATTTGTTTGGTTTCTTTCAAAAACAAAAACTTATTAAAATGGACATGATAAATATTTCAATTACACCTACCCATCTGTTCGAACAAGCCCTAAACATTATCTCTGGATTATCCTCCATTCTAGATGTCCAAATCCAAAAAGGGCGCCTACATCCACAAGAGTTTGCATCATCAAATATCTTCTTTGTGGATCTTGAGTTAGACATCAACGATTGAGAGAAAGAATAAGAAGTAACTACTACAAGAGATCGAAAACAGACGCCGTTCGTTTTTCTCTTCTCCAAGCCCTAAATCAATATATAAAGGGCAATTATAATCTATGTATTCCATGTCATTAAATATATAATGCCATGTCATTTGCCACCTATTTGTATACCTAATGAATCTGATTGCCTCTAATGAAAATTGAACAAAAACATAAGTATGTTAGGTTTTTTTCAACAAACAAAACATGATTGGGGCTTTCTGAATGGTTTTGAAATTTCGTTGGTCTTACAAGTCATTTTCTTATATTTAATTACACGTCATCAGTCATGCTATTTGTTGACTTTCATTGGCCGGTTGACCCTAAATGAGAAGTGTAAGTTAGTTGGGCATTTTTAGACAAAAGGTTAAGTTTGTTGGGTTTTCTTGAACAGAAAAAACATAACTGGGGTTTTTTGAACGGTTTGAAAACTTCTTTGGGCTTATAATTCATTTTCCCTAGAGTCAATGGTCGGTTTCCCTTTGGGTAGATGTTCAAGACTCAAGGTGTTATGTTCTTCCAGCGACGTTATTTCCTTTTGCATGGCTTCCTTCCATGGGTCCTGCATAACTTCTTTAAAGCTTTTTGGTACATTGTTTTTTGAAAGTTGTTACGCAGCCCTATGTATGTTAGAAAATTTATCATATAGGAGATATTTTCCAAGAGAATGTGCCATTAAAGAAGTTGAGTGAGGAGTGGGTTGTGTGTGGTCTACGATAGGAGGCAAATTCATAATGTAGTCTTTTAGATATGATGGTTGAATCCTAGTTCGTTTAGCTCTCGGTGGACTATCCATGTGAGTGTGTTGTGGTGAGTTGTCGTTAGGATCCTCACGAGGAGTTGATGGACTTTCCAAGACGTCATCCTTATGGTGGCTAGTGGTTGTATTGTCATCCAGATTTTCGTTCTCATTATGATTAGGCTCAACCTCTTTCATTTTTAGTGGTCTCATTAGACCCATCATAGTGGTTGATGTCATAGCAGGTGGTATCAACCAGGAAGTTTGCATTATCAAGACTTGCCTTTATGCTGGAAAAAGGGAAATAAGTCTCAACAAATTTGACGTCTCAAGATACGACCATTTTCCCATGTTCGATATGAAACATCTTCTACCCTTTGGTTCCTTGGAGATATCCCATAAAAACTCCTGGTCTCCTCCTGAGTTCAAACTTGTCCCCTCCAGTTTCGTTACTCTTATAGTAGTTTAGGCATCCAAAAGTCCCCATGACCTCATCGTCGGGCTTTTGAATTAAAAGGATCTCATAAGGAGTTTTTTTGCTAAGAAATTTTGAAGGGAGACGGTTGATGATGTAGGTTGTTGTCTTTATTCATTCACCCCAAAATCATTTTGGAAGACCAGCCCGAAACATGAGAGCTCAAGTTGTTTCAAGGATATGATGATGTTTCCACTCCATGATGCCGTTTTGTAGCGACGTGTGGGGACACGTAGTTTGCAACGTGATGCTCTTTTCCAAAGTGAGTCCCCCACCCCCAGTTATCGCATCTAATACCCTTTATGAATTTCCTAAATTGAGTTTCTATCATTTTGTGAAAACTATTAAACATTCATTGGCTTCATTTTTGTGTTTGATAAGGTAAACCCATAATGCACGACTGTAATCATCCACTATAGTTAAGAAAAAACTAGTATGAGTAGTGGATGGTTTTCAAGATTTTCCCTATATATCACAGTGGAGTAACTCAAAACAAGCACTCGTCTTAATAGAACTCTATGGAAAAGGAGATCGAGTAAGTTTAGCCTTAACATAAGCATCACATAAATCATTCTTTAAATCAAAAGTAAGGTTCTTTAAAAACTCAACATGAGATAAGTTGGAAAAATATATAGGATGTGAACTCACTAAGTGTTCGCCTATCAGATACTACTACCATTTTTACGGGACCCTCTAGGATGAACAAAGGGAAGAATCTAGCTTGATGTCGTGGCCACCGCATTACTCTTGAAAATTATGTTTAAAGTCTTCCGCTGTTATTTTTTACTATTTCATGATTATTGTAATAAAGACAAAGTTGGTTTTATGTGGGTTTAATGAAATGTTTTAAATGCCAGTATTTTATAAATGAAGTTATTATCTTTTAAATGGGGGACCAAATCATATGTTTTAACACCATGGCAGAAAAGTTTTAAATTTTTTATAAAAACGATTTAGGGTGTTACAACGTGCCAAATCCTAACATTAGGCTTCAAAGCGATGACCATTCTTTCTTTCTTGATCTTGCCCATCTTGTGTAAACCATTCACACAATTACCCACTCCAATCAATTTCTTCGAGTGTACCGCCTACAAAACACAAAAGTTTGTAAAAAAAATTATTAAGCATTTTAACTCATTTTCCAAGCGACTGGCCAAAAGTAAGTTGCAGTTGAATTTTGGAATATATAGAACTCCTTCAATCTTGTTTTTTCCAACTAACACACAACTTCCTTTTCCCTCAACAGGATAGCATCTTTGTTGGAGATAACGATTGACGGCTATTGACTACCTTCAACCCCATTCTCAAGACACTCGAGTTTATGAGTTATGAGCTCTGTTGATCCATAATCAATAATCCATTCATCATTTTCATAATAACGGTTAATACATTTACTTACCATATTCTCCATTCGAGTTTTATCTTCTTCACTCTTTCAGTTGTTGTTGTTAAAATGCTTTAGAATGGTTGATATTGCTGATTGGTTAGGCCGGAGATAATTCCATCAGTCTTGGTATCGACGCAAATAGCCTTTTTTTTCCATTTTCCATTTTTTGTTTTAACTTTGGATAGCCAACAAGCTTGAAACACCCTTCACATTTATGGTCGGTACTGTCGCAAAAGATACAGTGGTCGATTTCATTGTTGTTGTTGCACTTAATCTCTTTTCTTTTATGACATTATGAGTTTGCTAGTGGCTCACTACGTGCTTGGGTATGGGTCTTAAAGGTGGTTGCTTCTATTTTTGGTTACTTCATCATAAGATAGCCCTTTGTTAGTCATCTTCAGATGTCGTACGTTAGGCCCTCCTAGAGAAGGAATAGGTTTCATTGACAACAATTGGGTTCTGATCGTTTTGAAATCAGAGTCAAGTCCCATGAAGAACTCATATAACATCTTCTTTTCTTTGAAATCGTTCAAACATTTTCCCATATCATAGAAGCAATTAACGCATATTCATCAAGGAGAAGGCAAAACACAATGTATTTTATCCCAAAATCCTCTTAGATTGGTGTAATATGCCGAGACAGAAGTGGCATTTTCTCGCTTGATGTTGAGAGTCTACCTTAGTTCATAAGCTTTGACCAAGATGTGGTGGTGGCTAGAATGGAAACACTAAATCCTCTAGCATAGGGCCCTATTTAAAGGATGGCATGGTTGGGGTTTGTTTACCCTTAGCCTTCGTCACCCCTCTTAGTGCATAAGATCAAACCATAGCCTTGCTTCAACCTTTTAAGCTTATTTTGGTGATTTTGTGGCCTTGGTAGGAAGAAGACGAATAAGCTTTATAGTGTAAGGATCCACCATGCAACTCATCTCAAACTTTGTGACCATCTTCTAGACCATTGTAAGTCCTCAAGGCTTAATCTTTATCGTACATTTCTTTTAGATATATGAAAGTTGGCAACTTTAATCCTCACCATGGTCCCTAGACTATTATATCTTATGGATCAAGAAGTTGGGAGTGATTTGAAATCCATGCATGCGATTTAGGTAATATTCTTACCTTTTGACCTGGTTTGAGTGAAGCACATGCATGTGGCATGCATGTCCATAAATTTTGCTGTAATATGCCGAGACAGAAGTGACATTTTGTCGCTTAATGTTGAGAGACTGCCTTAGTTCATAAGCTTTGACCATGATGTG
Source organism: Lactuca sativa (assembly GCF_002870075.4). Lineage (NCBI taxonomy): Eukaryota > Viridiplantae > Streptophyta > Magnoliopsida > Asterales > Asteraceae > Lactuca > Lactuca sativa. The sequence continues at coordinate 87,775,218 of NC_056625.2, read as the reverse complement.
GTGGTGGCTAGAATGGAAACACTAAATCCTCTAGCATATGTCCCTATTTAAAGCAGGTAATGGTTGGGGTTTGTTTACCCTTAGCCTTTGTCACCCGTCCTAGTGCATAAGATCAAACCATATCCTTACTTCAAGCTTTTAAGCTTATTTTGGTGATTTTGTGGCCTTGGTAGGAATAAGAAGAAGAAGAAGAAGAATAAGGTTTCTAGTGCAAGGATCCACGATGAAACTCATCTCAAACTTTGTGAACATCTTCTGGACCATTGTAAGTCCTCAAGGCTTAATCTTTATCGTACATTTCTTTTAGATCTATGAAAGCTAGCATATATGGTCATTTGTGGAAATTTAAATTAATGGGTACAATAAAGTTGGCAACCTTATTACTCACCATGGTCCCTAGACTATTATATCTTCAAAATCAAGAAGTTGAGAGTGTTTTGAAATCCATGAATGCGATTTAGGTAATTTTCTTACCTTTTGACCAAGTTTGATTGAAGGACATGCATGGATAATGCATGTCCATAAAGTTTAGTGTAATATGCCGAGACAGAAGTGGCATTTTGTCGCTTGATATTGAGAGACTACCTTAGTTCTTAAGCTTTGACCACGATGTAGTGGTGGCTAGAATGGAAACACTAAATCATCTAGCATAGGGCCCTATTTAAAGGATGTCATAGTTGGGGTTTGTTTACCCTTAGCCTTCATCACCCCTCTTAGTGTTGGATTAATGTCTAAGTCCATAACGATAATTGGTAAGACTTGACCCGACCCGACATGGTCCATTTGGGTTGCATACCATCATGCACTTGGATAGACTATAATGAGAGAAATAAGACACTTATGGTTATTAATATATTATAAGTTCTAGTATATTAATAATAAGAATAATAAGATTATTTAATTAGTATTGATCAAGAATTAATCTAGGATTAATTAAGTGATCAAAAGAAGACTAATTAAATATATGGGTTGATTGTGTAAATCATCTGTAACAGCCTGGAATCTCAGGTATTGTTAAATTATGTTTTTGGGGTGAGTTAAGAGGGGACTCGGCGAGTTGGACCCTAGACTCGCCGAGTAGGATCGCAGACTTGGTCGCGGGTTCGCGACTGGACTCGACGAGTCCGATATGGACTCGGCGAGTCTACGCTGTTTAGCGGAAACCCTAACCGTTCAGGTTTGGGTCATATATAATGCACTTATAGGCCGTCATTGTCCGTCTTTAGTCGACTGAGAAGAACCCTAAACGGCTGAGGGCATCTAGAGCAAGATTGAAGGATATTAGGGCTTTGAAGAAATTGTTGTGCAAGGAGGAGAAGAGCTTTGGCTAAAGGAACAGCAAGGGATTCGAGTTCTGCGGTTTGGGGACACAGAGAGTGCATATTTCAGGTAATATTTCGGATTCCTTTCTGTTATGTTGATGTGTGCATGGATTTAGGGTTTATGGAACCCATTTGGTGATTAGATGAATTGGTACCTTGTTACCCAACGACTATAATCCTGTATTAGGACCTTTAGAGGTCCAGAAGGTCCCATGCTTGTGTATTTCGGGACGAAACTTATCTCAGGAAGCAGTTTGATCGACTGCATGGCATGGACTCGCCGAGTCCGATGAACAGACTCGGCGAGTAGCTTGGAGATTGACTGGAACTCGTCGAGCTGTTCTTCAGACTCGGCGAGTGGAGTCGGGGTGGCCCCGCGATTCTTCCAGGAGTAACCCGTCGGGCCAAGGGGGATACTTGACGAGTAGATAGGGACTCTCAGAGAGTTGGAGAACGTCTAGACTCGCCGAGTCGCCATGGCACTCGCCGAGTCCGGTCGAGTTGACCGTTGACCGTTGACCGTTGACCAGAGTTGACCTAAGTCTGACTTCTTAGGGATAGTCACACTTAGAAGATATAAGTGTTAATGAGAGATATGTGATGTTATAGGGAGGTTGTAGCTCGTCGGATTGTGCACGAGTGATTTCAGGATTTGCTAGCTTCCAGCATTTACGAGGTGAGTCTTCTCACTACACTGTACCCGAAAGGGTTTGACTGTGTGACCGGAAGGTCAGATATAATATGTGATATGGATGCTATATGTAGTAAGTTATTCGTTGTATGTGCTATGTATGTTATGTGGGCCGGAAGGCAATATGTTATGGGCCGGAAGGCGATTATGTTATGGGCCGGAAGGCGTTGTGTTGAGGACCGGAAGGTCAGGGCCTGGAAAGGCGTATGTGCGTAAGTGTATATTGGGGGACTCACTAAGCATTTATGCTTACAGTGGTTATGTATGTGTTTCAGGTACTAGCAAGGACCGTGGAAAGGCGCCGGCGTGATTGATACACACTGAAGAATGTTTTTGATGATCTTGGGATTTAGACAGTTTGTATTTGACATGACACTTAAATTATTTATGCCTTGTTTTGAATGAAATTACTCTATTATTAAAAAGAAAAATTTGTTTGAAAATTTGAGTTGTTACAATTGGTATCAGAGACTAGGTTTGAGGGATTCGGGTGCACCTTCGGGAGTAACTGAACTCAAACCGAGGATTTGAGGAAAACTTTTTAAATAAAGGCATAAACTTTTGTAAATGGTTTTGTGGTAAGCAAGAAAGAAGCAGTGTGTACGATCAGTCAGTGCCCGAACGGTAAAGATCCCCAAAATACCTTACAATGTTATATGATATAAATTGTTATGCATGCTAGAAGACTAGGTATTCATGATAGGACTAGAGTGGCCTGATTTGTGATGCCTTAGTCTAGGGAAGTTTGCCGATATGAGATACTTTGCTAGTATGAGGGTAGATAGTGCATATCAGAAGTAGAGTACTCACTATCCGGGGTTTGGGGAGGAAGACTTGGGATGAATGCTGATGCGGTGTGGTCGGTAGTATTGGGCCCGTACTACCGAAGACACCGGGTCAGTGGGAGACCCAAGTACGAATCCCTGGATATCGGAGACTGAGTAGGGTTGCGTTATCGAGTGCAATGACACTCGATGGAGTCTCTGATAGTTTTATGTTGTATTTCAGAGACATCATGGTTAGACCACACCACGGAGCGAGTACGAGCGGTGTGAGTGACGAGGAGATTCGTCAGATGATTCACGAGGAGGTGGCGGCGGCGATCCGGGCTGAGATCCCGGAGATGTTTGGGTCTATTAAGACCACCCTGATGGAGACATTCGATGAGCGGTACGCCGCATTGACTGAGGTTGCAACCGCTGCAGCTACCACAGCTGTGGCCGCTGCTAGGCCACAGGGGGGTGACTCGTTGCTGTTCCGAGAGTTCAGCAACACGAAGCCACCGGAGTTCGATGGGACGCAGGATCCGATTGCTGCGATGAGGTGGATCGCGGACATAGAGGGGTGCTTCTACACTTGTTCATGCCCGGAGCACCTGAGGGTACGGTTCGCTTTGAACCAGCTCCGTCTGGGAGCGAAGGACTGGTGGAAGTTCGTGACGGCGAACTTCACTTTGGCAGAGACTACAGCGGTGACATGGGAGGGGTTTACTGCCATGTTCAGGGATGAGTACGTTCCCCCGGTGGAGCGGGAACGATTGGTTCAGGAGTTCCTAACCCTCAAGCAGGGTACAGATACGGTGGCGGCGATCACGCGGAAGTTTCATGAGAGGGCGATGTTTTGCCCCGAGCTGGTGTCCACAGAGCAGGCTCGGATGAGCCGGTACTTGGGTGTCTTGAGGAGGGATATCCGGGAGTTTGTGTCGAGCTCCACCTATCATACTTTTACGGAGCTTCAGGCGAATGCCAGGAAGCGTGAGATCGAGTTGGAGACTCAGGCCAGGGAGGAGGCCGAGTCTCAGCAGGCAGACCGACGGCCGGCTCAGTCTCAGCCGGCAGCCAAGCGGATCAAGTCCGCCGATTCGAGGACGGGAGGTCCGAAGAGCCGCACTTGCGGAAAGTGCGGCAAGGGTCACGATGGGGCGTGTCGAGCCGGTGCTTGCTACAAGTGCGGCAAGGAGGGGCACATTGCTAGGGAGTGCCCCAAGGGGTTTATGGTTTGCTTTCATTGTAACCAGACCGGCCATCGGAAGGCCGAGTGTCCGCAGCTTCGTCAGGGATCTGCACCTATTGCCAGGACTACTGAGGCTCGACCGGTGAAGGTCGAGGCCCCGAGGGCTCGTGGGAGAGCCTTTCAGCTGACTGCGGAGGAGGTCCGCGTTGCGCCCGATGTCGTGGCAGGTATGTCGTAATTCATGTATTTATTTTAATGTCGAGATGTTATGCTTATGTTATTATATGCGTAGGTACTTTCCTTGTGAACTCTGTGCCTGCCTTAGTGTTATTTGACTCGGGTGCGAGTAGGTCCTTTGTGTCCTTAGCCTTTAGTCAGCATATCTGTGACATCCCCAAAATCACGGCCAGAAAAGACCGATTTTGTTTATGCTTTATAAAAATCAGAGTACTTCATTTTATAAAAAGGTTGCGGAATTTGTTCCCAGAAAAACATGGTAAATACGTTATTAAAACATTTTTGAAGAAACGTATTTATTTCATTTTAAAATGTTTGGGATGTCATCGTTAATACCGAAACATAAGCATAAACAGAACTTACAATGATTTACACTAGTGATCTACATCTCTTTTAAATCTCTCAGTGCAATGTCACTTCACTTCGTCACCTGTGATATACATAAACTGAGTGGGTCAGGTTGGGAAACCTGGTGAGTACATAGGGTTTTCAACCCACAATAATATAATTATTATGTTCAATCAAACAATCAACCCAATTACCCATCCCCATTATCTTCTTTAGTCTTTAAGGATTTAACCTAAGAGTCATCTATCCTGCATTTGTTTATTCCGAAGTCCCTTACTTCCAGGGTTATGGGACTGGCACTAAATCCATAGCTGCCAATGTTCGTTCATAAAGCACTAATTCCATAGCTGCTATAGTCTATTCATCGGGTACTAAATCCATAGCTACCAGTCTTTATCTAATAGGTACTAAGTCCATAGCTACCAATGTTCAACAGGTACTAAGTCCATAGCTACCAATTCCTACAGGTACTAAATCCTTAGCTACCAGCGTCTAACTAATAGGTACTAAGTCCATAGCTACCAATTCCCAACAGGTACTAAATCCATAGCTACCAACGTCTAAAAGGTACTAAGTCCATAGCTACCGGTGTTTGTCCCATAGGCACTAAGTCTATAGCTGCCAATGTATACTCACGTCATCTTCTATCTCTCATCATTCATCTACCCATCTCATACCCAACATTTTCGTATATATAAAATACGTATACAGTTTAAGTCCTTTAAAACATGTATAAAACGTTCAACTAGCATAGACAGCAAGTATTCAGATAATATGCACACATAGCACGTAGTTTATATAAAATACTTCATATCTATGTGTAAGATGAAAGGGACTATGCACTCACCTGAGTAGGTGGTGACTCAGCACTCGGACAGCGCTTCGATACTCTCAAAACGATATTCCTTTGATAAAACCTAGTATCGATACCACTAGGGTTTAGTTTAACGATAACCGCGGCAAATTAATTAGTCCGAGTATTATTAAGCGTTAATAATACTCGATATAACTCATAATAATAGCCCAAATAATTATTTTAAGGACCTAATAACATTCCTATAATTATTTTAAAGCTATATTAAAAATTGCGTAAGCGTAGCACACTTACAGCGAATTTTTATTAAAAACCGGGCTTTGCTGGAGCAGCGTTTCCAAGCCGAAAGCTTTTCTTCTCAGAGCCGTCGGGCGCTCCGGGGCTTTCTTCTCGTGCTAGGGAGGTTCCGTAGACTTGGGAGGGGTTTAGGGAGGCTAGAGAGAAGTTAGAGAGAGAAAGAAAGGCTTATGGTGTGAAGAAAATATGAGGAGTTCACCCTTGTATTTATAGGAAGTGTATAGTAAAGTAGTCTCCAAGCTTCATCCGTAACTTTTGCATACGAGCTCCGTTTTTTTCTGTCTTTTTACTGTTGAGTTCCTATTAATGAGATCTTCAACTTTCATTTAGACCTCGTTAGCTAATTCTCATTCTATCTCGGATTTACAAAACTGTATCAAATTCGCCGCGCTCGAAAAGTAGGGACTAAGCTTCGTCCATAACTTTCGCATACAAGTTCCGTTTTTGTCTGTCTTTTTACCGTTGAGTTCCTATTAATGAGATCTTCAACTTTCATTTAGACCTCGTTGGCTAATTCTCATTCTATCTCGGATTTACAAAACTGTATCGAATTCGCCGCGCTCGAAAAGTAGGGACTAAGCTTCGTCCATAACTTTCGCATACGAGTTCTATTATCGACATTCTTTATATCCACGCGTTGGTATTTACGATTACTATAACTTTCATTTAGATCCCGTCGGCTAAAAATCGACCGATCTAAAATTCAGATTTCGGGCTGTGCACTGCTATGCTAAATCTTAGAAAAATCATAACTTCCTCATACGAAGTCAGATTTGGGCATTCTTTTTATCGATGTTCTTAGTTTAACATATTCTACGACTTTCGTTTAGATCGCTAAGGCTAAATCTCGCTCTATCGTAAATTCACTATTTACGCTTCCCGGTATCGTGCCGGTTCCGTCGCGAAACTTCAACGGGTCATAACTTCTTCGTTATAACTCGGATTTCGGTGTTCTTTATATGTACGAAAACCTTGTAACATACTCTACAACTTGGTTAAGATTATTTATTCTAAATAATCTTTTGTAGAAAAGTCGTTTTTGACCCCTATTGCCTCTAATTTGACTAGCCCAGATTTGCGGGCGTTACAATATCAGCGCTAGTCGTGAGTCGTTGAGTCGACCTTTGAGGGTTTCTATAGCTGACGAGAAAGTGATTTGTGCCACGGAGGTTCTTCGGGGATGTGTACTAGAGATTTTCGGGGTTGAATTCCCGATTGACCTGATTCCTATTGCGATGGGTGATGTCTGTGTCATCGTGGGCATGGACTGGTTGAGCCGATTCGGCGCTGTCATCGACTGTGAGCGTCAGCTGGTGACTATACGAGACCATAGTGGGGGAGTTCTTTCGGTGTACGGCGAGGGTACCCGTTCGGGATCAGCTTTTTGTTCGGCCGCTAGGGCGAGGCAGTGTCTACAGCAGGGCTGTAAGGGTTTTGTGGCGTATGTGATTGATACGCGGGTGGTTTCCGAGAGACCGAACTCAGTTGAGGAGGTCCCTGTGGTGCGTGAGTTTCCAGATGTTTTCCCCGAGGAGCTGCCGGGAGTACCTCCTGTGAGGCAAGTAGAGTTTGGTATCGATCTGGTTCCGGGGGCCGCGCCTATTGCTAAAGTGCCTTATCGCCTTGCACCTCCAGAGATGCAAGAGTTGTCCTCGCAGCTCCAGGAGTTGCTGGGGAAGGGATTCATTCGGCCGAGCAGCTCGCTGTGGGGAGCACCTATTCTGTTCGTCAAGAAGAAGGATGGTTCACACCGGATGTGCATTGATTACCGGGAGTTGAACAAGTTGACGGTCAAGAACCGTTACCCGTTACCGAGGATCGATGATTTATTCGATCAGTTGCAGGGAGCGTCTTGGTTCTCCAAGATCGATCTGAGGTCAGGGTACCATCAGGTGAGAGTGCGGGATGAGGATGTCCAGAAGACAGCGTTTAGGACGCGATATGGGCATTATGAGTTCGTGGTGATGCCTTTCGGGCTCACCAATGCCCCGGCTGTGTTCATGGATCTCATGAACAGGGTATGCAGACCGATGTTGGATCGATCAGTGATTGTATTTATCGACGACATTCTGGTGTATTCTAGATCTAGAGAGCAGCATGAGGAGCATTTGAGGGAGGTCCTCGAGGTATTGAGGTCGGAGAAGCTTTATGCAAAGTTCTCCAAATGTGACTTCTGGCTGCGGGAGGTCCAATTTCTAGGACATGTCGTTAATCAGAAAGGGATATTGGTCGATCCGGCCAAGGTTGAGGCGTTGATGAGTTGGGAAGTGCCGAAGTCACCTTCTGAGATCAGGAGCTTCCTTGGGTTGGCAGGGTATTATTGGAGATTCATCAAGGATTTCTCCAAGATCGCAGTGCCACTCACCAGATTGACCCGGAAGGGTGTTGCATTCTTATGGGGGCCTGAGCAGCAGACCTCCTTTGAGACACTTCGCAAGAGGTTGTGCGAAGCCCCGGTATTAGCTCTCCCAGAAGGGATGGAAGATTTTGTGGTATATTGCGACGCATCGATTTCGGGACTGGGTGCAGTGTTGATGCAAAGGGGTCATGTGATAGCTTACGCGTCGAGGCAGCTGAAGCCTCATGAGGCGAGATACCCCACGCATGATTTAGAGTTGGGAGCAGTAGTGTTCGCTCTCAAGATTTGGCGTCACTACCTGTATGGGGTTCGATGTACGATATACACGGACCATAAGAGCTTGAAGTATTTGATGGATCAGTCCAACCTAAATATGCGTCAGAGGAGGTGGTTGGATGTGGTCAAGGATTATGATTGTGAGATCCTGTACCACCCAGGTAAGGCTAATGTGGTAGCCGACGCGTTGAGCCGCAAGGCGGAGAGCACTCCATTGCGAGATGTATGCTTGAGACTGACTGTGATGACTCCAGTATTGGATGCTATTCGTGGGGCGCAGACCGAAGCTGTGCGACCAGAAATGCAGAAGAGAGAGCGGGTTGTGGGGTTAATTTCAGAGTTCGCTAAGGATGGGCGAGGGCTTATGACGTTTCAGGGTCGGATTTGGGTACCGTTTGTGGGCGGTACACGTATTACTTTGATGGAAGAGGCTCATAGATCGAAATTTTCGATCCATCCCGGTGCTACGAAGATGTATTTGGACTTGAGGAAAGAGTATTGGTGGCCCTGTATGAAGAGGGACGTCGCATGGTTCGTTGAGAGGTGCTTGACCTGCCGTAGGGTCAAGGCCGAGCACCAGAGACCGCATGGCAAGTTACAGCCATTGGAGATCCCCGACTGGAAGTGGGAACAAATCACTATGGATTTCATCACCAAATTGCCGAGGACTGCCAGGGGAGTTGATGCAATTTGGGTGATTGTGGATAGGCTGACGAAGAGTGCACACTTCCTTGCCATCAGCGAGAGTTCTTCAGCGGAGAAGTTGGCAGAGATATATGTGAGAGAAGTGGTATCTCGGCATGGAGTGTCGATCTCGATTGTTTCAGAGCGTGATGTGCGCTTCACTTCCAGGTTCTGGAAGAAATTCCATGAGGAGCTGGGTACTAAATTGCATTTTAGTACCGCATATCATCCCCAGATAGACGGTCAGAGCGAGCGGACGATTCAGACGCTGGAGGACATGCTCCGGGCGTGTGTGTTAGACTTCGGGGGTAGTTGGGATGCGTATTTACCATTGGCAGAGTTTTCCTACAACAACAGCCATCATTCGAGCATTGGTATGCCACCTTTTGAGCTGTTGTATGGTAGGAGATGTCGGACCCCCATTTGTTGGGGAGAGGTGGGACAGAGAGTGATGGGCAGCACAGAGATCGTGCTTCAGACGACAGAGCAGATTCAGCAAGTTAGACAGAGGCTATTGACCGCCCAGAGCCGACAGAAGAGTTATGCAGACAGGCGCCGATCCGAGCTTGAGTTTCAAGTCGGCGACTTCGTTCTCCTGAAGGTTTCTCCTTGGAAAGGAGTGATTCGATTCAGGAAGAGGGGCAAGTTGGGGCCCCGGTATATTGGGCCATTTCGTGTGATTGCAAGGATAGGCCGGGTAGCCTATCGGTTGGAGTTGCCAACGGAGTTGGGGCAGATCCACGACACTTTTCATGTGTCGCAATTGAGGAAGTGCATAGCCGATGAGTCGGCAGTGGTTCCATTGGAGGATATTCAGGTGGATGCGAGCCTGAATTATGCCGAGAGACCAGTGGCCATCAGGGATCGGAAGATCAAGGTTCTGAGGAACAAGGAAGTACCTATGGTGTTGGTCCAGTGGCAACACCGTACGGGGTCGGAAATGACTTGGGAGCCGGAACGTGAGATGCGGGAGCAGCATCCGGAACTATTTTCAGAGTGAGACTTCGAGGGCAAAGTCTAATCCAAGTGGGGGAGATTTGTAACAACCCGGAATCTCAGGTATTGTTAAATTATGTTTTTGGGGTGAGTTAAGAGGGGACTCGGCGAGTTGGAGCCTAGACTCGCCGAGTAGGATCGCAGACTTGGTCGCGGGTTCGCGACTGGACTCGGCGAGTCTACGCTGTTTAGCGGAAACCCTAACCGTTCAGGTTTGGGTCGTATATAATGCACTTATAGGCCGTCATTGTCCGTCTTTAGTCGACTGAGAAGAACCCTAAACGGCTGAGGGCATCTAGAGCAAGATTGAAGGATATTAGGGCTTTGAAGAAATTGTTGTGCAAGGAGGAGAAGAGCTTTGGCTAAAGGAACAGCAAGGGATTCGAGTTCTGCGGTTTGGGGACACAGAGAGTGCATATTTCAGGTAATATTTCGGATTCCTTTGTGTTATGTTGATGTGTGCATGGATTTAGGGTTTATGGAACCCATTTGGTGATTAGATGAATTGGTACCTTGTTACCCAACGACTATAATCCTGTATTAGGACCTTTAGAGGTCCAGAAGGTCCCATGCTTGTGTATTTCGGGAGGAAACTTATCTCAGGAAGCAGTTTGATCGACTGCATGGCATGGACTCGCCGAGTCCGATGAACAGACTCGGCGAGTAGCTTGGAGATTGACTGGAACTCGTCGAGCTGTTCTTCAGACTCGGCGAGTGGAGTCGGGGTGGCCCCGCGATTCTTCCAGGAGTAACTCGTCGGGTCAAGGGGGATACTCGACGAGTAGATAGGGACTCTCAAAGAGTTGGAGAACGTCTAGACTCGCCGAGTCGCCATGGCACTTGCCGAGTCCGGTCGAGTTGACCGTTGACCGTTCACCGTTGACCAGAGTTGACCTAAGTCTGACTTCTTAGGGATAGTCACACTTAGAAGATATAAGTGTTAATGAGAGATATGTGATGTTATAGGGAGGTTGTAGCTCGTCGGATTGTGCACGAGTGATTTCAGGATTTGCTAGCTTCCAGCATTTACGAGGTGAGTCTTCTCACTACACTGTACCCGAAAGGGTTTGACTGTGTGACCGGAAGGTCAGATATAATATGTGATATGGATGCTATATGTAGTAAGTTATTCGTTGTATGTGCTATGTATGTTATGTGGGCCGGAAGGCAATATGTTATGGGCCGGAAGGCGGTTATGTTATGGGCCGGAAGGCGTTGTGTTGAGGACCGGAAGGTCAGGGCCTGGAAAGGCGTATGTGCGTAAGTGTATATTGGGGGACTCACTAAGCATTTATGCTTACAGTGGTTATGTATGTGTTTCAGGTACTAGCGAGGACCGTGGAAAGACGCCGGCGTGATCGATACACACTGAAGAATGTTTTTGATGATCTTGGGATTTAGACAGTTTGTATTTGACATGACACTTAAATTATTTATGCCTTGTTTTGAATGAAATTACTCTATTATTAAAAAGAAAAATTTGTTTGAAAATTTGAGTTGTCACATCATCCATACTTGTATAGTGGGCTAATGCTCCATGGATAATCAAGTTGGGCTAAAACCCATAGGATGGTCCATGGATGCTCCATGGTGTATTTGTACCCATGGATCATGGAAATGAAAGGCCATGTCAATTAGGGCTTACATGGTGTAACCCTAACTATATAAGCATCTTATTCTTTACCAAATCAGCAACTAGTGTGAGAGTAAGAAAGGGCTAGCCGATTTCATGAGTTGTAGAATTCTCTCAAGTTATTCTAAGTGTTTTGGTGATTGTGATTCCATTTGAGGCTTCCACACTATTGGGGCTAGGCACTCAAGCTTCATGAAGACTTTCTACATCAAAGAGGTATGTATTCTATCTTGTTACACTCATTGTTTTTGTATGCCAGATTAGGGTTATACCTTGGATGTTCTTATTTGTATGTATAATAGAGGAAACATAGATCCAAGGTATTTAGGGTTGCATGTACACTTAGGAGTGTTAGAATGCTCAAAACCCAACACTTAGTGCATAAGATCAAACCATAGCCTCGCTTCAAGTTTTTAAGCTTATTTTGGTGATTTTGTGGCCTTGGTAGGAAGCAGAAGAACAATAATCTTTCTAGTGCAAGTATCCACTATGAAACTCATCTCACACTTTGTGACCATCTTCTGGACCATTGTAAGTCCTCAATGCTTAATCTTTATCGTACATTACTTTTAGATCTATGAAAGTTAGCATATATGGTCATTTGTGGAAATTTAAACGAATGGGTACAATAAAGTTGGCAACTTTATTACTCACCATGGTCCCTAGACTATTATATCTTCGGGATCAAGAAGTTGGGAGTGTTTTGAAATCCATGAATTCAATTTAGGTAATTTTCATACCTTTTGACCTAGTTTGAGTGAAGGACATGCATGGTTCAAGCATGTCCATAAAGTTTGGTGTAATATGCTGAGATAGAAGTGGCATTTTGTCGCTTGATGTTGAGAGACTACTTTAGTTTTTAAGCTTTGACCACAATGTGGTGGTGGCTAGAATGGAAACACTAAATCCTATAGCATAGGGCCCTATTTAAAGGATGTCATGGCTGGGGTTTGTTTACCCTTAGCCTTCGTCACCCCTCTTAGTGCATAAGATCAAACCATAGCCTCGCTTCAAGCTTTTAAGCTTATATTGGTGATTTTGTAGCCATGATAGGAAGAAGAAGAAGAATAAGATTCTAGTGCAAGAATCCACCATGCAATTCATCTTAAACTATGTGACCATCTTCTAGACCATTGTATGTCCTCAAGGCTTAATCTTTATCGTACATTTCTTTTAGATCTATGAAAGTTAGCATATTATGGTCATCTTTGGAAATTTAAATGAATGGGTATAGTAAAGTTGGCAACTTTATTACTCACCATGGTCCCTAGACCACTATATCTTCTGGATCAAGAAGTTGGGAGTGTTTTGAAATCCATACAAGCGATTTAGTTAATTTTCTTACCTTTTGACCTGGTTTGAGTGAAGGACATGCATGTGCCATACATGTCCATAAAGTTTGGTGTAATATGCCAAGACAGAAGTGACATTTTGTAGCTTGATGTTGAGAGTCTACCTTAGTTCATCAGCTTTCACCATGATGTGGTGGTGGCTAGAATGGAAACACTAAATCCTCTAGCATATGGCCCTATTTAAAAGATGTAATGGTTGGGGTTTGTTTATACTTAGCCTTCGTCACCCTTCTTAGTGCATAAGATCAAACCATAGCCTCGCTTCAAGCTTTTAAGCTTATTTTGGTTATTTTGTGGCCTTAGTAGGAAGAAGAAAATGAATAAGCTTTCTAGTGCAAGGATCCACTATGAAACTCATCTCAAACTTTGTGACCATCTTCTGGACCATTTTACGTCCTCAAGGCTTAATCTTTATCGTACATTTCTTTTAGATCTATGAAAGTTAGCATACTATGGTCATTTGTGGAAATTTAAATGAATGGGTACAATAAAGTTGGCAACTTTATTACTCACCATGGTCCCTAGACTATTATATCTTCTGGATCAAGAAGTTGGGAGTGATTTGAAATCCATGCATGCGATTTCGGTAATTTTCTTACCTTTTGCCCTAGTTTGAGTGAAGGACATATAAAGTTTGGTGTAATATGCCGAGACAGAAGTGCCATTTTGTCGCTTGATGTTGAGAGTCTACCTTAGTTCATAAGCTTTGACCAAGATGTGGTGGTGGCTAGAATGGAAACACTAAATCCTCTAGCATAGGGCCCTATTTAAAGGATGGCATGGTTGGGGTTTGTTTACCCTTAGCCTTCGTCACCCCTCTTAGTGCATAAGATCAAACCATAGCCTCGCTTCAACCTTTTAAGCATATTTTGGTGATTTTGTGGCCTTGGTAGGAAGAAGACGAATAAGCTTTATAGTGTAAGGATCCACCATGCAACTCATCTCAAACTTTGTGACCATCTTTTGGACCATTGTAAGTCCTCAAGGATTAATCTTTATCGTACATTTCTTTTAGATATATGAAAGTTAGCATATTATGGTCATTTGTGGAAATTTAAATGAATGGGTACAATAAAGTTGGCAACTTTAATACTCACCATGGTCCCTAGACTATTATATCTTATGGATCAAGAAGTTGGGAGTGATTTGAAATCCATGCATGCGATTTAGGTAATATTCTTACCTTTTGACCTGGTTTGAGTGAAGTACATGCATGTGGCATGCATGTCGATAAATTTTGGTGTAATATGCCGAGACAGAAGTGACATTTTGTCGCTTGATGTTGGGAGATTGCGTTAGTTCATAAGCTTTGACCATGATGTGGTGGTGGCTAGAATGGAAACACTAAATCCTCTAGCATATGGCCCTATTTAAAGAAGGTAATGGTTGGGGTTTGTTTACCCTTAGCCTTTGTCACCCGTCCTAGTGAATAAGACCAAACCATATCCTTACTTCAAGCCTTTAAGCTTATTTTGGTGATTTTGTGGCCTTGGTAGGAAGAAGAAGAAGAAGAAGAAGAAGAAGAAGGTTTCTAGTGCAAGGATCCACAATGAAACTCATCTCAAACTTTGTGAACATCTTCTGGACCATTGTAAGTCCTCAAGGCTTAATCTTTATCGTACGTTTCTTTTAGATCTATGAAAGTTAGCATATATGGTCATTTGTGGAAATTTAAATTAATGGGTACAATAAAGTTGGCAACCTTATTACTTACCATGGTCCCTAGACTATTATATCTTCAGGATCAAGAAGTTGGGAGTGTTTTGAAATCCATGAATGTGATTTAGGTAATTTTCTTACCTTTTGACCAAGTTTGATTGAAGCATATGCATGGATCATGCATGTCCATAAAGTTTGGTGTAATATACTGAGACAGAAGTGGCATTTTGTCGCTTGATATTGAGAGACTACCTTAGTTCTTAAGCTTTGACCACGATGTAGTGGTGGCTAGAATGGAAACACTAAATCATCTAGCATAGGGCCCTATTTAAAGGATGTCATAGTTGGGGTTTGTTTACCCTTTGCCTTCATCACCCCTCTTAGTGAATAAGATCAAACCATAGCCTCGCTTCAAGCTTTTAAGCTTATTTTGGTTATTTTGTGGCCTTAGTAGGAAGAAGAAAATGAATAAGCTTTCTAGTGCAAGGATCCACTATGAAACTCATCTCAAACTTTGTGACCATCTTCTGGACCATTTTACGTCCTCAAGGCTTAATCTTTATCGTACATTTCTTTTAGATCTATGAAAGTTAGCATACTATGGTCATTTGTGGAAATTTAAATGAATGGGTACAATAAAGTTGGCAACTTTATTACTCACCATGGTCCCTAGACTATTATATCTTCTGGATCAAGAAGTTGGGAGTGATTTGAAATCCATGCATGCGATTTCGGTAATTTTCTTACCTTTTGCCCTAGTTTGAGTGAAGGACATATAAAGTTTGGTGTAATATGCCGAGACAGAAGTGCCATTTTGTCGCTTGATGTTGAGAGTCTACCTTAGTTCATAAGCTTTGACCAAGATGTGGTGGTGGCTAGAATGGAAACACTAAATCCTCTAGCATAGGGCCCTATTTAAAGGATGGCATGGTTGGGGTTTGTTTACCCTTAGCCTTCGTCACCCCTCTTAGTGCATAAGATCAAACCATAGCCTCGCTTCAACCTTTTAAGCATATTTTGGTGATTTTGTGGCCTTGGTAGGAAGAAGACGAATAAGCTTTATAGTGTAAGGATCCACCATGCAACTCATCTCAAACTTTGTGACCATCTTTTGGACCATTGTAAGTCCTCAAGGATTAATCTTTATCGTACATTTCTTTTAGATATATGAAAGTTAGCATATTATGGTCATTTGTGGAAATTTAAATGAATGGGTACAATAAAGTTGGCAACTTTAATACTCACCATGGTCCCTAGACTATTATATCTTATGGATCAAGAAGTTGGGAGTGATTTGAAATCCATGCATGCGATTTAGGTAATATTCTTACCTTTTGACCTGGTTTGAGTGAAGTACATGCATGTGGCATGCATGTCGATAAATTTTGGTGTAATATGCCGAGACAGAAGTGACATTTTGTCGCTTGATGTTGGGAGATTGCGTTAGTTCATAAGCTTTGACCATGATGTGGTGGTGGCTAGAATGGAAACACTAAATCCTCTAGCATATGGCCCTATTTAAAGAAGGTAATGGTTGGGGTTTGTTTACCCTTAGCCTTTGTCACCCGTCCTAGTCAATAAGACCAAACCATATCCTTACTTCAAGCCTTTAAGCTTATTTTGGTGATTTTGTGGCCTTGGTAGGAAGAAGAAGAAGAAGAAGAAGAAGAAGAAGGTTTCTAGTGCAAGGATCCACAATGAAACTCATCTCAAACTTTGTGAACATCTTCTGGACCATTGTAAGTCCTCAAGGCTTAATCTTTATCGTACGTTTCTTTTAGATCTATGAAAGTTAGCATATATGGTCATTTGTGGAAATTTAAATTAATGGGTACAATAAAGTTGGCAACCTTATTACTTACCATGGTCCCTAGACTATTATATCTTCAGGATCAAGAAGTTGGGAGTGTTTTGAAATCCATGAATGTGATTTAGGTAATTTTCTTACCTTTTGACCAAGTTTGATTGAAGCATATGCATGGATCATGCATGTCCATAAAGTTTGGTGTAATATACTGAGACAGAAGTGGCATTTTGTCGCTTGATATTGAGAGACTACCTTAGTTCTTAAGCTTTGACCACGATGTAGTGGTGGCTAGAATGGAAACACTAAATCATCTAGCATAGGGCCCTATTTAAAGGATGTCATAGTTGGGGTTTGTTTACCCTTTGCCTTCATCACCCCTCTTAGTGAATAAGATCAAACCATAGCCTCGCTTCAAGCTTTTAAGCTTATTTTCGTTATTTTGTGGCCTTAGTAGGAAGAAGAAAATGAATAAGCTTTCTAGTGCAAGGATCCACTATGAAACTCATCTCAAACTTTGTGACCATCTTCTGGACCATTTTACGTCCTCAAGGCTTAATCTTTATCGTACATTTCTTTTAGATCTATGAAAGTTAGCATACTATGGTCATTTGTGGAAATTTAAATGAATGGGTACAATAAAGTTGGCAACTTTATTACTCACCATGGTCCCTAGACTATTATATCTTCTGGATCAAGAAGTTGGGAGTGATTTGAAATCCATGCATGCGATTTCGGTAATTTTCTTACCTTTTGCCCTAGTTTGAGTGAAGGACATATAAAGTTTGGTGTAATATGCCGAGACAGAAGTGCCATTTTGTCGCTTGATGTTGAGAGTCTACCTTAGTTCATAAGCTTTGACCAAGATGTGGTGGTGGCTAGAATGGAAACACTAAATCCTCTAGCATAGGGCCCTATTTAAAGGATGGCATGGTTGGGGTTTGTTTACCCTTAGCCTTCGTCACCCCTCTTAGTGCATAAGATCAAACCATAGCCTCGCTTCAACCTTTTAAGCATATTTTGGTGATTTTGTGGCCTTGGTAGGAAGAAGACGAATAAGCTTTATAGTGTAAGGATCCACCATGCAACTCATCTCAAACTTTGTGACCATCTTTTGGACCATTGTAAGTCCTCAAGGTTTAATCTTTATCGTACATTTCTTTTAGATATATGAAAGTTAGCATATTATGGTCATTTGTGGAAATTTAAATGAATGGGTACAATAAAGTTGGCAACTTTAATACTCACCATGGTCCCTAGACTATTATATCTTATGGATCAAGAAGTTGGGAGTGATTTGAAATCCATGCATGCGATTTAGGTAATATTCTTACCTTTTGACCTGGTTTGAGTGAAGTACATGCATGTGGCATGCATGTCGATAAATTTTGGTGTAATATGCCGAGACAGAAGTGACATTTTGTCGCTTGATGTTGGGAGATTGCGTTAGTTCATAAGCTTTGACCATGATGTGGTGGTGGCTAGAATGGAAACACTAAATCCTCTAGCATATGGCCCTATTTAAAGAAGGTAATGGTTGGGGTTTGTTTACCCTTAGCCTTTGTCACCCGTCCTAGTGAATAAGACCAAACCATATCCTTACTTCAAGCCTTTAAGCTTATTTTGGTGATTTTGTGGCCTTGGTAGGAAGAAGAAGAAGAAGAAGAAGAAGAAGAAGAAGAAGAAGAAGAAGAAGGTTTCTAGTGCAAGGATCCACAATGAAACTCATCTCAAACTTTGTGAACATCTTCTGGACCATTGTAAGTCCTCAAGGCTTAATCTTTATCGTACGTTTCTTTTAGATCTATGAAAGTTAGCATATATGGTCATTTGTGGAAATTTAAATTAATGGGTACAATAAAGTTGGCAACCTTATTACTTACCATGGTCCCTAGACTATTATATCTTCAGGATCAAGAAGTTGGGAGTGTTTTGAAATCCATGAATGTGATTTAGGTAATTTTCTTACCTTTTGACCAAGTTTGATTGAAGCATATGCATGGATCATGCATGTCCATAAAGTTTGGTGTAATATACTGAGACAGAAGTGGCATTTTGTCGCTTGATATTGAGAGACTACCTTAGTTCTTAAGCTTTGACCACGATGTAGTGGTGGCTAGAATGGAAACACTAAATCATCTAGCATAGGGCCCTATTTAAAGGATGTCATAGTTGGGGTTTGTTTACCCTTTGCCTTCATCACCCCTCTTAGTGAATAAGATCAAACCATAGCCTCGCTTCAAGCTTTTAAGCTTATTTTCGTTATTTTGTGGCCTTAGTAGGAAGAAGAAAATGAATAAGCTTTCTAGTGCAAGGATCCACTATGAAACTCATCTCAAACTTTGTGACCATCTTCTGGACCATTTTACGTCCTCAAGGCTTAATCTTTATCGTACATTTCTTTTAGATCTATGAAAGTTAGCATACTATGGTCATTTGTGGAAATTTAAATGAATGGGTACAATAAAGTTGGCAACTTTATTACTCACCATGGTCCCTAGACTATTATATCTTCTGGATCAAGAAGTTGGGAGTGTTTTGAAATCCATACAAGCGATTTAGTTAATTTTCGTACCTTTTGACCTGGTTTGAGTGAAGGACATGCATGTTCCATACATGTCCATAAAGTTTGGTGTAATATGCTGAGACAGAAGTGACATTTTGTAGCTTGATGTTGAGAGTCTACCTTAGTTCATCAGCTTTGACCATGATGTGGTGGTGGCTAGAACGGAAACACTAAATCCTATAGCATAGGGCCCTATTTAAAGGATGTCATGGCTGGGGTTTGTTTACCCTTAGCCTTCGTCACCCCTCTTAGTGCATAAGATCAAACCATAGCGTCGCTTCAAGCTTTTAAGCTTATATTGGTGATTTTGTAGCCATAATAGGAAGAAGAAGAAGAATAAGAATCTAGTGCAAGAATCCACCATGCAATTCATCTTAAACTTTGTGACCTTCTTCTAGACCATTGTATGTCCTCAAGGCTTAATCTTTATCATACATTTCTTTTAGATCTATGAAAGTTAGCATATTATGGTCATCTGTGGAAATTTAAATGAATGGGTACAGTAAAGTTGGCAACTTTATTACTCACCATGGTCCCTAGACCACTATATCTTCTGGATCAAGAAGTTGGGAGTGTTTTGAAATCCATACAAGCGATTTAGTTAATTTTCTTACCTTTTGACCTGGTTTGAGTGAAGGACATGCAAGTGCCATACATGTCCATAAAGTTTGGTGTAATATGCCGAGACAGAAGTAGCATTTTGTCGCTTAATGTTGAGAGTCTACCTTAGTTCATCAGCTTTGACCATGATGTGGTGGTGGCTAGAATGGAAACACTAAATCCTATAGCATAGGGCCCTATTTAAAGGATGGCATGGTTGGGGTTTGTTTACCCTTAGCCTTCGTCACCCCTCTTAGTGCATAAGATCAAACCATAGCCTCGCTTCAACCTTTTAAGCATATTTTGGTGATTTTGTGGCCTTGGTAGGAAGAAGACGAATAAGCTTTATAGTGTAAGGATCCACCATGCAACTCATCTCAAACTTTGTGACCATCTTTTGGACCATTGTAAGTCCTCAAGGATTAATCTTTATCGTACATTTCTTTTAGATCTATGAAAGTTAGCATACTATGGTCATTTGTGGAAATTTAAATGAATGGGTACAATAAAGTTGGCAACTTTATTACTCACCATGGTCCCTAGACTATTATATCTTCGGGATCAAGAAGTTGGGAGTGTTTTGAAATCCATGAATTCGATTTAGGTAATTTTCATACCTTTTGACCTAGTTTGAGTGAAGGACATGCATGGTTCAAGCATGTCCATAAAGTTTGGTGTAATATGCTGAGATAGAAGTGGCATTTTGTCGCTTGATGTTGAGAGACTACTTTAGTTTTTAAGCTTTGACCACAATGTGGTGGTGGCTAGAATGGAAACACTAAATCCTATAGCATAGGGCTCTATTTAAAGGATGCCATGGCTGGGGTTTGTTTACCATTAGCCTTCGTCACCCCTCTTAGTGCATAAGATCAAACCATAGCCTCGCTTCAAGCTTTTAAGCTTATATTGGTGATTTTGTAGCCATGATAGGAAGAAGAAGAAGAATAAGATTCTAGTGCAAGAATCCACCATGCAATTCATCTTAAACTATGTGACCATCTTCTAGACCATTGTATGTCCTCAAGGCTTAATCTTTATCGTACATTTCTTTTAGATCTATGAAAGTTAGCATATTATGGTCATCTTTGGAAATTTAAATGAATGGGTATAGTAAAGTTGGCAACTTTATTACTCACCATGGTCCCTAGACCACTATATCTTCTGGATCAAGAAGTTGGGAGTGTTTTGAAATCCATACAAGCGATTTAGTTAATTTTCTTACCTTTTGACCTGGTTTGAGTGAAGGACATGCATGTGCCATACATGTCCATAAAGTTTGGTGTAATATGCCAAGACAGAAGTGACATTTTGTAGCTTGATGTTGACAGTCTACCTTAGTTCATCAGCTTTGACCATGATGTGGTGGTGGCTAGAATGGAAACACTAAATCCTCTAGCATATGGCCCTATTTAAAAGATGTAATGGTTGGGGTTTGTTTATACTTAGCCTTCGTCACCCTTCTTAGTGCATAAGATCAAACCATATCCTCGCTTCAAGCTTTTAAGCTTATTTTGGTTATTTTGTGGCCTTAGTAGGAAGAAGAAAATGAATAAGCTTTCTAGTGCAAGGATCCACTATGAAACTCATCTCAAACTTTGTGACCATCTTCTGGACCATTTTACGTCCTCAAGGCTTAATCTTTATCGTACATTTCTTTTAGATCTATGAAAGTTAGCATACTATGGTCATTTGTGGAAATTTAAATGAATGGGTACAATAAAGTTGGCAACTTTATTACTCACCATGGTCCCTAGACTATTATATCTTCTGGATCAAGAAGTTGGGAGTGATTTGAAATCCATGCATGCGATTTCGGTAATTTTCTTACCTTTTGCCCTAGTTTGAGTGAAGGACATATAAAGTTTGGTGTAATATGCCGAGACAGAAGTGCCATTTTGTCGCTTGATGTTGAGAGTCTACCTTAGTTCATAAGCTTTGACCAAGATGTGGTGGTGGCTAGAATGGAAACACTAAATCCTCTAGCATAGGGCCCTATTTAAAAGATGGCATGGTTGGGGTTTGTTTACCCTTAGCCTTCGTCACCCCTCTTAGTGCATAAGATCAAACCATAGCCTCGCTTCAACCTTTTAAGCATATTTTGGTGATTTTGTGGCCTTGGTAGGAAGAAGACGAATAAGCTTTATAGTGTAAGGATCCACCATGCAACTCATCTCAAACTTTGTGACCATCTTTTGGACCATTGTAAGTCCTCAAGGATTAATCTTTATCGTACATTTCTTTTAGATATATGAAAGTTAGCATATTATGGTCATTTGTGGAAATTTAAATGAATGGGTACAATAAAGTTGGCAACTTTAATACTCACCATGGTCCCTAGACTATTATATCTTATGGATCAAGAAGTTGGGAGTGATTTGAAATCCATGCATGCGATTTAGGTAATATTCTTACCTTTTGACCTGGTTTGAGTGAAGTACATGCATGTGGCATGCATGTCGATAAATTTTGGTGTAATATGCCGAGACAGAAGTGACATTTTGTCGCTTGATGTTGGGAGACTGCGTTAGTTCATAAGCTTTGACCATGATGTGGTGGTGGCTAGAATGGAAACACTAAATCCTCTAGCATATGGCCCTATTTAAAGAAGGTAATGGTTGGGGTTTGTTTACCCTTAGCCTTTGTCACCCGTCCTAGTGAATAAGACCAAACCATATCCTAACTTCAAGCTTTTAAGCTTATTTTGGTGATTTTGTGGCCTTGGTAGGAAGAAGAAGAAGAAGAAGAAGAAGAAGAAGGTTTCTAGTGCAAGGATCCACAATGAAACTCATCTCAAACTTTGTGAACATCTTCTGGACCATTGTAAGTCCTCAAGGCTTAATCTTTATCGTACGTTTCTTTTAGATCTATGAAAGTTAGCATATATGGTCATTTGTGGAAATTTAAATTAATGGGTACAATAAAGTTGGCAACCTTATTACTCACCATGGTCCCTAGACTATTATATCTTCAGGATCAAGAAGTTGGGAGTGTTTTGAAATCCATGAATGTGATTTAGGTAATTTTCTTACCTTTTGACCAAGTTTGATTGAAGGATATGCATGGATCATGCATGTCCATAAAGTTTGGTGTAATATACTGAGACAGAAGTGGCATTTTGTCGCTTGATATTGAGAGACTACCTTAGTTCTTAAGCTTTGACCACGATGTAGTGGTGGCTAGAATGGAAACACAAAATCATCTAGCATAGGGCCCTATTTAAAGGATGTCATAGTTGGGGTTTGTTTACCCTTAGCCTTCATCACCCCTCTTAGTGCATAAGATCAAACCATAGCCTCGCTTCAAGCTTTTAAGCTTATTTTGGTTATTTTGTGGCCTTAGTAGGAAGAAGAAAATGAATAAGCTTTCTAGTGCAAGGATCCACTATGAAACTCATCTCAAACTTTGTGACCATCTTCTGGACCATTTTACGTCCTCAAGGCTTAATCTTTATCGTACATTTCTTTTAGATCTATGAAAGTTAGCATACTATGGTCATTTGTGGAAATTTAAATGAATGGGTACAATAAAGTTGGCAACTTTATTACTCACCATGGTCCCTAGACTATTATATCTTCTGGATCAAGAAGTTGGGAGTGTTTTGAAATCCATACAAGCGATTTAGTTAATTTTCTTACCTTTTGACCTGGTTTGAGTGAAGGACATGCATGTGCCATACATGTCCATAAAGTTTGGTGTAATATGCTGAGACAGAAGTGACATTTTGTAGCTTGATGTTGAGAGTCTACCTTAGTTCATCAGCTTTGACCATGATGTGGTGGTGGCTAGAACGGAAACACTAAATCCTATAGCATAGGGCCCTATTTAAAGGATGTCATGGCTAGGGTTTGTTTACCCTTAGCCTTCGTCACCCCTCTTAGTGCATAAAATCAAACCATAGCGTCGCTTCAAGCTTTTAAGCTTATATTGGTGATTTTGTAGCCATAATAGGAAGAAGAAGAAGAATAAGATTCTAGTGCAAGAATCCACCATGCAATTCATCTTAAACTTTGTGACCTTCTTCTAGACCATTGTATGTCCTCAAGGCTTAATCTTTATCATACATTTCTTTTAGATCTATGAAAGTTAGCATATTATGGTCATCTGTGGAAATTTAAATGAATGGGTACAGTAAATTTGGCAACTTTATTACTCACCATGGTCCCTAGACCACTATATCTTCTGGATCAAGAAGTTGGGAGTGTTTTGAAATCCATACAAGCGATTTAGTTAATTTTCTTACCTTTTGACCTGGTTTGAGTGAAGGACATGCATGTGCCATACATGTCCATAAAGTTTGGTGTAATATGCCGAGACAGAAGTAGCATTTTGTCGCTTAATGTTGAGAGTCTACCTTAGTTCATCAGCTTTGACCATGATGTGGTGGTGGCTAGAATGGAAACACTAAATCCTATAGCATAGGGCCCTATTTAAAGGATGGCATGGTTGGGGTTTGTTTACCCTTAGCCTTCGTCACCCCTCTTAGTGCATAAGATCAAACCATAGCCTCGCTTCAACCTTTTAAGCATATTTTGGTGATTTTGTTGCCTTGGTAGGAAGAAGACGAATAAGCTTTATAGTGTAAGGATCCACCATGCAACTCATCTCAAACTTTGAGACCATCTTTTGGACCATTGTAAGTCCTCAAGGATTAATCTTTATCATACATTTCTTTTAGATCTATGAAAGTTAGCATACTATGGTCATTTGTGGAAATTTAAATGAATGGGTACAATAAAGTTGGCAACTTTATTACTCAACATGGTCCCTAAACAATTATATCTTCTGGATCAAGAAGTTGGGAGTGATTTAAAATCCATGCATGCGATTTAGGTAATTTCCTTACCTTTTGCCCTAGTTTGAGTGAAGGACATGCATGTCCATAAAGTTTGGTGTAATATGCCGAGATAGAAGTGGCATTTTGTCGCTTGATGTTGAGAGTCTACCTTAGTTCATAAGCTTTGACCAAGATGTGGTGGTGGCTAGAATGGAAACACTAAATCCTCTAGCATGGGGCCCTATTTAAAGGATGGCATGGTTGGGGTTTGTTTACCCTTAGCCTTCGTCACCCCTCTTAGTGCATAAGATCAAACCATAGCCTCGCTTCAACCTTTTAAGCTTATTTTGGTGATTCTGTGGCCTTGGTAGGAAGAAGACGAATAAGCTTTATAGTGTAAGGATCCACCATGCAACTCATCTCAAACTTTGTGACCATCTTTTGGACCATTGTAAGTCCTCAAGGCTTAATCTTTATCGTACATTTCTTTTAGATATATGAAAGTTAGCTTATTATGGTCATTTGTGCAAATTTAAATGAATGGGTACAATAAAGTTGGCAACTTTAATACTCACCATGGTCCTAGACTATTATATCTTATGGATCAAGAAGTTGGGAGTGATTTGAAATCCATGCATGCGATTTAGGTAATATTCTTACCTTTTGACTTGGTTTGAGTGAAGGACATGCATGTGGCATGCATGTCGATAAATTTTGGTGTAATATGCCGAGACAGAAGTGACATTTTGTCGCTTGATGTTGAGAGACTGCCTTAGTTCATAAGCTTTGACCATGATCTGGTGGTGGCTAGAATGGAAACACTAAATGTAAGTCCCTAAACTGCCCGTGTATCAGTCAAATCCGTTTGATGGTGCGGAATCCCAATCAAACGGATGATGCAAAATAAAATAGAAGAGAAGAAGAAGAAGAATATTGAATCTTGAATGTATTAATGATATGAATTAAGTTCCTTACACAAAAGATTCACACACACATAAAGCTCCCGTTTCTCTCCTCTCTGGCCATAAACTGCTTAGGGTTTATCAATCATCAATCATTACTCCTCACCCTAACACCTCTATTTATACATGTTGGATATGGGCCGGAAACATATGGGCCGTAAATGAGTTTACGGTCGTAAGGTGTTTACGGTCGTAAACTCAGCCGTAAACTAGACCGAAAACTCCACAATTATTACACAAAAATACAATGCCCAGAAAAGTAAAGTATAAACCATATTTTGACCCAACAATCTCCCCCTTGGTTTATAGCTTTCTTTTCTTAATTGACCCAACAAGCTCCCCCTAAAAAGTAGCTGGCTCTTCTTGTCAATCTTCAATGGGAGCTTGGCTTCAGCTTTAACCTTCGATTTCTTCACAGCATCAGGATGAACATATGAATCTTCAAAGAATGACTTCATCTTGAGCACTTGAGGTTTTCTTCAGAATTTGGCATTGAACGCACATTGGGTGAGGAGGCTTCTTGTACTGATTCTTGAAAGATGGTGCATTTAGCTTGAGAATCTTCAGAGAGAACAAATCTTCTAGATCACTTCAGTAGGTTCATAGATAGCAGCAGACTGATTGAGGAGGCTTCAATGCAATCCGTCACATAATCTTCAATTGCAGTTTCACCTTGCTTCTGGGGTTGAAGAATTGAATGTTGAAAGAATGATCTTCATTTCTTGCTCCTTCGAATGAGAATTCTTCGATGCTCACGGATGAGGCTTTTGCTCAGAAATCCTCAACACAAACTTCATTAGTCTTATCTATACCTGAAATCACTTTTCAAGACAAAAACAAAACTAAAAGAAAAATTAGCACACAAATTAAAATAGAAACAAAAATATTTTTGGATTTTTTTATTTTTCTGAACAAGAAACAAAACAGAAATAACACTATTTTTGGATTTTTAATTTTTGATTTTTTTTATTTAATTTAATTAATTTTTTTTTAATTTTTAATTCTCCTCTAATATTTAAATTAGAAGAAACTATGGCAAATTTAACAAAAATAAAATGATATCTAACTTTAAGAGAGATTTGGGATCAAAGTTTTTAGACAGCCTTTATCCACTTGTCGGTACCTTCCATATTCACATCTTTGTCTGGTCGATCGTCGGTATTGTTGTCCACTTAAACACGAAAAATTTGTGACTTATTTAGGACATACTACTTGTTACAAGACAAAGTGAACTTAAGTTCCTAAAAATTATATCTGATCCTAATTCCTTAGATACTATATCTTAAGGACCATTCATCTGACGACGACCAGGGATATTGTTGTCCACCTAAATTGAGCAGCGAGATCTATAGACAATCTGTATGTGTTCAATTTTTAAGTGTACTGGAACGTGTTTCCCGCTTCCTGATATGCCCCAGCCATCAAGAACTTCCAGAGTACTCCTTACACCGGGTGAGCAGACAATCATTCAGAGAGAGAAGGGATACATAATCCTATTGCTAACTACTTCAGAGGGGTTGAGAAGAAGAAGGTTGCATATGATGTGTACCAGGTCGGATTAGAAGTCGCGCAAAGGAGACAGCATGTGGCTAACAGATGAGAAGTTTTTCACATATATAGTTCACACATATATTTCAAGCGCATATATATTTCCTACAGAGAAATGGAGTTGCATATGTTGTGTACCAGGTCGGATTAGAAGTCGCGCAAAGGAGACAACATATGACTAACAGAAAGAAAGAAAGAAAACGATTTTCTACAGACCTAATTTATCGGAATTTACCAGTCGCCCCATCCAACCGGAATTAAGGACAGAATCCGCACATCGAGGAAAAGTTAAGCCACGGTTCCAAGTACGGGTTCAATTAATGTGACGAGTAGATTCTCATGTTTATCTCCCTGCTCAACCTATCCGAGCGTCGTGATGTCAGATTAAACGGATCTAACTAGGTCAAGTTTGTCGAGTCCTTAAATTCATTAGGTCCAAGAGATGCTCCTGTGAAGTCAAGACCGGTTAGGTCAAAGTCATCTCGGCAGTCGGCTTCTAGTACCAAATCAAGTACTGAGCCACCCATAGGATCGAAAAAGAAATGGGTTAAACCCAACTACAAATGGGTTCCGAAGGCTCAAACTCCCAAATCTCCTAATGCTTCTAACGTTTCTACATCTTCTGTTTGTGATAAACAGGATATGTCATGGGAGAGAGTACCGTGCAAGGATGACAAAGGTCGACCCAGTTTCAAAATGGACTGGGTTCCAAAGATCAACTGATCCCGCACTGTGTCGGAGCAGCTATGGAGGCATATCCTCAGACTTCGGTTTGTTGGTAGTGGCTGCTCCTGGCATATGATTGGGGACATCTCTCAATTGTACAACACTCAGAATATTGTTCGAGAGTATGTGTCCATTGCGGGAAAGGAAAGAAAGAAAGAAAGAAAACGATTTTCTACAGACCTAATTTATCGGAATTTACCAGTCGCCCCATCCAACCGGAATTAAGGACAGAATCCGCACATCGAGGAAAAGTTAAGCCACGGTTCCAAGTACGGGTTCAATTAATGTGACGAGTAGATTCTCATGTTTATCTCCCTGCTCAACCTATCCGAGCGTCGTGATGTCAGATTAAACGGATCTAACTAGGTCAAGTTTGTCGAGTCCTTAAATTCATTAGGTTCAACTTTCCTAGTCAAGTCCCCTTTTAAAATCTTTCGCGCCTACCAGCACATCGAGCGCAGAGCGTAGAAGATTCAACGTAGGTACGTTACGCCGATTCAGGTCATCCTTTATCACTTATTAATATCATTTCCCATCACACTACTTACAACGAAGGCTGCTTTGAAATAACCCTAATTTAGATTCTTTACAGAAATGACATTATTTTTGGATTTTTGTAATTTTTGTTGTTTTTATTTTCTTTCTCCCCCTAAATTTGTGCATAGTTGAGAGTTGGAAACAAAAGAAAAAAAATGCGCAAATTTAAATAGACCTAACAAAAATTGAAGACAAACTTGGTAAAATGTTAAAATAGACTAAGAGGACGAAAAAAAATAAAATTAAAATTAAAAAAACTTAATCCTCAAAACGTATCATTTTCAGAAATCCCACAAGCACATCAAAACGAGCTTTGTTAAAAGGTTTTGTGAACAAGTCAGCCACATTGTTATCAGTGTGGACTTGTTCGATTCGAATTAAAGATCGTTCATAACAGTCTCTGATAAAGTGAATTTTAATATCGATGTGCTTGGTTTTAGAGTGTTGGACTGGGTTCTTAGCAATTTGTATGGCAGCCTCATTATCACAAAAGATAGGGGTTTCTGAGTAATTCAAACCGTAGTCCAACAGTTGATGTTGGATCCAAATAACTTGAGAACAGCAGGCTGATGCTGCCACATATTCTGCCTCTGCTGTCGAAGTCGAGACAGTGTGCTGCTTCTTGCATTGCCATGAAACTAGTCTGTCACCTAGGTATTGACATCCTCCTGAAGTTGATTTCCTGTCAAGCTCACAACCTCCATAATTGCTGTCAGTAAAAGCATAAAGATTAAATTCAGAATTCTTCGGATACCAAAGACCTAATTTAGGGCTTCCTTTGATATACCGAAAAATTCTTTTAACGGCAATAAGATGAGAGAGTTTAGGATTAGCCTGAAAGCGAGCGCATTGACAAACTGCGAACATAATGTCTGGTCGACTTGCAGTAAGATACATTAGGGATCCGATCATCGATCGATAAAGAGTTTGATCGACGGGTTCGCCTTCTGGATCTGGAGACAGGAGGGGTCGTTCAGCCATCGGTGTTGAGGCAGATTTAGCATCATGAAGTGCGAACTTCTCAAGAATATCATCCACGTACTTGGCCTGATGAAGAAGGATGCCGGTTGAATTCTGTTTAACCTGAAGCCCCAAAAACATGGTCATTTCTCCCAAAGAACTCATTTCAAATCGTTTCTTCATTACACTTTCGAACTCCTTGCAAAGTTGTTGGCTTGTGGACCCAAAGATTATGTCGTCGACGTATATTTGAACAAGTATCTGGTCCTTGTCGACATGCTTTATAAATAATGTTTGATCGATAGTACCACGTGTATAGCCATGTTCGAGCAAGTGCTTTGTTAGAGTTGCATACCATGCTCTAGGAGCCTAATGCAGTCCATACAACGCTTTATCCAACTTGTAGACATGATTAGGAAACTTTGGGTCGACAAACCCTGGAGGTTGATCAACGTAGATTTCTTCCTTCACCTTGCCATACAAGAAGGCAGTCTTGACATCCATCTGAAAAACAGTGAAGTTCATATACGAAGCATACGCCAAGAAGATACGAATGGCCTCTAAGAGAGCTACGGGAGCATAAACCTCAGTGTAGTCAAGACCCTCGACTTGTCGAAATCCGCGAACTACCAATCTGGCCTTGTTTCGCACAATGACCCCTGAATCGTCCTGCTTGTTGCGATAAACCCATCGTGTGTCAAGAGACTTTTTGCCCTTTGGTAACTCAACTAACTTCCAAACACCTAGTTTTTCAAATTGATGCAATTCTTCATGCATCGCATCCACCCAGCTAGGTTCATTTAGAGCCATTTCTACATTCTTGGGCTCAATTTGAGAGATGAAACAAGAATACAGACATGTATTCACGTCTCCACTTTGACTTCTGGTTTTAACACCACTGTCTAGCTGGCCTATAACGTTCTTGAGCGGATGATCTCGTTGAATCCTAGAGGGAATTTCTTGGCTGATGTCATTGATAGAGACAGGTAGAGTGTGAATGTTCAGTCCTCCTTCATTTGTCTGTTGAGTAGAACTAGTTGGTTCTGCAACATACTCATCGGCGATAAGGTCAGGAAAGAGTAATTCCATCAGGTTTGAAGAGACAGCGGAAGCATCAGTTGGAATGAACTCTTTCTCTAATAATGTGGAAGGTCTTGATTCAACATTCGAAGAATCAATCTGGTCTGATTGAGGGTTGAAGGATGTTACAGAAGATTCCCTTTCAATTTCAGCAGACAGCTCCCCCTCAGATGAAGCAAAGGACTCCCCCTCAACTGGAGCAGAAGATTCTCCTTTGTGCGAAGCGGAGGACCCCCATTCAGTAGAAGCTTTAGATTTTTCTTTCAGTGAATTGAAGGTTTTAGATACAGGTTTGTATACCACTTCTTCGACGTCATCCTCAGAGATACTCTTCAAATGCGAATCGGTTCTTGAAACATCATTTGAATACACGTTTAAGGATTTGAAAAGTGACGTGTAATCAAACAACCAGTCCGGACCCACTCTCACGTCTGTCTCATTCTCTTCTAACCAACGCACGTCATAGGATTCCACAATCTGTTTGGTTTTCTTGTTGTAGACTCGATAAGCGGTACGTGCAGCATACCCAACAAAATAGCAGTCATCAGCTTTGGCATTAAACTTCGGATTAGCATCTAGGACCAGAAGGGTGCAGGGACAGCCAAAAACTCGAAAATGACTAACTGACGGTTTGTGACCATAGTAAATCTCATACGGAGTTTTCATTTGAGCTTTGTTGATGAGTACTCGATTTTGAACATAACAGGCAGTGTTTATTGCCTCTGCCCAAAAGAAAACAGGGAGCTTGGAGTCACACAACATCGTCCTTGCTGCATCCTTAAGTGTTCTGTTTCGCCTCTCAGCAACACCATTTTGTTGAGGTGTGTGAGCGGAACTAAATTGATGTAAGATCCCCTTCTCAGAACAGAAGTGATTGAGAACCGAATTCTTGAATTCCGTACCATTATCGGTG
Organism: Lactuca sativa; assembly: GCF_002870075.4. Lineage (NCBI taxonomy): Eukaryota > Viridiplantae > Streptophyta > Magnoliopsida > Asterales > Asteraceae > Lactuca > Lactuca sativa. The sequence continues at coordinate 87,744,127 of NC_056625.2, read as the reverse complement.
CGAATAGCCTTCACCCTATGATTGGTCTGATTCTCAATAAGTGTGATGAACCTCTTGATCAATTCAGTGACGCCAGCTTTGTTGGATAGAAAGAAAACCCACGTAAAACGAGAAAAATCATCAATGACAACAAGACAGTAGGAACTCCTATTAATGCTTAGCACATTCACTGGACCAAATAGGTCCATGTGAAGAAGTTGTAGAACCTGACTTATTGAGTTAACTTGCTTCGGTAAATGTGGCTTTCGATGATGCTTTCCTTGAGCACAGGACACACATTTCTCAAACGTGATAAAGTCTCTAACAGGTAATCCTCGGACCATCTCATTCTTTGCAAGACGATTGAGATTTTTGGCATTGGCATGACCTAATCTTCGGTGCCATAACATTGCGGTTTGCTCAGTGATCTTGGAGAACAAACAAGTAACCTGCTTTGGAAGATTGCTATTCATATCGATAATATAGGCATTTCCATCCCTTTTTGACTTTACGAGAATCCATTCTTCAGGGATGACAAAACCTGGCTTTAAGATCATGCATTCCTTGTCAGTGAAATGCGTAGAATAGCCTTTGTCACAGATTTGCGAAACACTTAGCAGGCTGTGTTTTAGCTCTGGAGCGAAATTCACATTTTCAAAACTCAAGACTCCATTTGATACCGTGCCCTTTTGTGTAATTTTTCCTCCATCTCCACCCGCAAAAGAGACGTATCCCCCATTAAATGATTGAATGTCGTTCAATTGGGTGATGTCTTCTGTCATGTGCCGGGAACAGCCGCTGTCGACGAACCATGGTCTAACGACATTTCCCCGCAACTGCCCCTGCAAAATGGGTGGGTTTAATTAGTTTTGGGCACCCAGGTCATAATCTTCCTGGGTAATCCCGATGCCTTTTCAGATTTATTGCACATGATCTTCTCTGAGGATACAGAAGACGTATTGGGAATAGATTTGGGTTTCCATATATAATTAGGTTTTTTGAAAAATTCAGTCAACTTTGTCATTTTATGTCTGACGATCTGCTTAAAGCAAGATTTACTTCTACCAGAATTGGTTGAAGATTCATTATAGCTTTGGGATGTGCTTGACCTTTGCATGGTTATGCTCCCTTTTGACAGACTGTTCAGGACAAGGTGATTAAAAAACCTTTTATGACTGTGAAATATGCCCCTTTTTCTATTTTTTTATCTACCCAATAGTCATTTCGAGAGCGAATTCTAGAGGAATTTCTATTTAATGATCTTCCTCTGAATTCGTTCTCTCCTCTTGGAAGATTATAATTCACGAACATTCGATTAAGACAATTTCTAGCAATATGACCCTTAGTGCCACAATTAAAACAAATCTGATAGTTATTGTTAGAACTTGTGTTGCATTTGTCAGATTTGTTTTCCCCACAAACACCCTTGCTTGTCTCACAAAAACATGCAGTATTATCAAGTGGTGAGGCAAGTGAGGGTGCTGTATTTATTGAGGGTTGTGAGACTAATGGAATGTTAACATTTTTATCACAGACGTTTAAATTGTCAACCAAAGTGTTCAAAGATTTATCAAACATATCAGAAACATTCAAAACTGTATCAGAGATAGCAGCTACTGTATCAGAATAATTTAAAACACCACAAGAAAAATTGTCACTCAAAACATTTAACAAGGAATTGTCTTTATTTAAAACAAAAGCTTCAGGTTTAGACTCGATTTTATTTTCAGAAACACATCCTTCAACTTTGTGCTTTGACTGATTCAAGGATTTATCTGCAGGAGAAGTAGAAATGTTAGTACTTTCAACATTAATAAATCCTCCTGAAACAAAACCGGAGGGCTTGCCATAAATCATAAATGATTCATTGGCAATCTCTTCTTTGGACAAAGGCTTGGGCTCGTATGAATGATTGAAGGGAGGAGGTACAAATTTATACCCTAGACCTTTTGATTGATTTCTGTTAAATTGCATACTTTGGTCTATCATATTTGCAACCACCTCACTTGAGAAATCATATTTTCTGACATCAAGTTTGGCGGTCTCAAAGTTTCCTTTCAATGATTCAACTTCAGCTACAAGCTCAACATTTTGTTTGACTACATAATTGTAATTTTCACATTTGTTGCTGTAGTCTTCCTGGAGTCTCCTAAAGTCTTTAATTTTTTATTCTAGTTGAGCTTTAAGTGGTTTTTGTCCTTTTCGAAGTCGATACCCTTCATATCTAAGGTCTTCTACGTCTCTTATTAATTTATCATTGAGTTCACGAAGAATCCTAAGATTTTCTACTTCATTACCTAATGTCTCAATTTTATCCTGTAAAGTTTTCACATAATCTATACAAGCTTTAGAACATGATGGGAGACTTACCTTGTATGAGTTAGGCTCATGGGAGGAGGATACCATCAAGCCAAATTGAAGTTTCATCATGTTGTCTTCAACTGCTGCAGTCCTTGCTTGAGCGTCATTCCTCACTTGTGCTAGATGAGCATTTTCTGGTCCAGACAAATTTAGGGCTTGTATTTGATCATCCCAGTCAAATGATTGAGCAACCATAGCCTTTTCATTATTTGCTTGACCACTGCTTCGATTATTCCCAACTGCAACCATTGTTCTATCATTATTGACCCTCCTATCAGGGTGTGGGCAATCACGAGCAAAGTGTCCTGGCTCGTGGCAATTGAAACATCGAAGCTTTCCTTTGTTGAATCCAACCTTCTTGTCAGCACTCATTCCCCAATTGTTCTTCCCTGTCTTTTTGGCAAACTGTTTTGCCCTAAATACAGCCATTGCAATTTGCCATGTGATGTCCATTTCCTCCACATCCTCTGGATGGATTTGATCGAGATCTGCAAATGACAGTTGAGGAGGAAGTTCCCCAGCTACAAGAGCATTGTAGCAATTTACAAGTCCTGCTGCAAAGACAAGGTTTTCATCACCCTCCTTTCCCTTTGATGAAGAAGCCACATTAGAGGATGAAACATTTTGGGTAGATGTAATAGGCTGGCCTTGTGGGTAAGGAATGACCGGAGCAGAGGCAGATGAACCTGCATAAGGAATGACCGGAGCAGAGGCAGATGAACCTGCAGAAGTATAGGAGAAAGAGGAGAGAGCATTATTAGATGAGATGCCAAGATTGGCAGATGAGTATGAGTTCACATGATTGATCTCTCGCTGTTTGTCATCAATATCACACGCTTTGATGACAGCCATCACTTCAGCTAGGGAAAGTCGACTAAGATCCTTGGTCTTCTTGATTACTGCTACATTCATGTCCCAGATTTTGGGAGAGCATTTAGTAGCTTCTTGTTAATCTCTGACTTCGTATAGAAAATCCCTGCCACAGTCATTTCAGTGTTGAGAGTGGTAAATCTCTGCAGTTGGGCTTCGAGAGTCTCTCCAGGAACATAATTAAACATGTTGAAGCGTTGTCTCAGCATATCTTGGCGACTTTCCCTCATGTCTTCATTTCCCTCATATACTTCAATGAGAGCTTCCCACAAAGCTTTGGCAGAAGTATACTCTCTAAATCCTTGAGCAATGTCTGGAGATAAAGCCATAGTCAAAATGGCCAAAGCCTTTTCTTGTTCTTCTACACTCTCAAAGTCTTCATCAGTGTAGTTTTCAATTTCCTTGTCGACTACCTTTCCCCCAACCATAGTGGTGATTCTGACTGGATCCTTTAAGACACATTTCCAAATCTTAAATTCTTTCATCTTTATATACTTCTCAATTCTATATTTCCACTCGGGGAAACCATCAGCTGACATAAGTCTTGGAATTCGCGTGGTTGTACCCATCACAGCATCAAGCTCTTGGTATTGAGTTGAATTTTGTGTATCCATTTTTATTTTAAAAAAAAATTTTAAAAAATTTAAGGCTGTAAAAATGTTGATTTTGTTGTGAAAATTAGGGCAGAAAATACTTGGCCGTAAACTCCCAACCGTAAACTGGAGTTTACGGTCAAAAGTTATTTTGTTTTAAAACTAACTCAATATTTAATTTCAATTTTATAAAATCAACTCACGTAGCCGTAAACTTTTAAGCCGGAAACTCGATGTCGTAATCCTTAAGTCAAGTAGTTTACGGCCGTAAACTTGAGTTTACGGTCCAAGAAAACTTATTGATTTTAAACTCCGAAAAATAATGGTGCAAATTTCAATTAACAGAAAGTCAATTTTTGTGAGTAATTTAGTTTACGGTCAATGAAATTCAATTAAAAAGTTCAATTTTAATTTTAAAACACAACTCAATTAAATCCCAGAACTAAGGTGTGAATACGAAGGCTTGGAGACGAAAAGAAGCTATCGATTTCGAAGAGTGCAGAAGAGGCCGTAAGAGGAGTTTACGGCCGTAAACTTCTGGAAACCTTGATTTCGACTGAAATAAATTTCTCTAAACTGCAGTGGGTGTCGATTTAGTTGAAAACGCAGCTGTTGAACGCCTTTGACACTGGTCTCGCTCTGATACCAATTGTAAGTCCCTAAACTGCCCGTGTATCAGTCAAATCCGTTTGATGGTGCGGAATCCCAATCAAACGGATGATGCAAAATAAAATAGAAGAGAAGAAGAAGAAGAATATTGAATCTTGAATGTATTAATGATATGAATTAAGTTCCTTACACAAAAGATTCACACACACATAAAGCTCCCGTTTCTCTCCTCTCTGGCCATAAACTGCTTAGGGTTTATCAATCAACAATCATTACTCCTCACCCTAACACCTCTATTTATACATGTTGGATATGGGCCGGAAACATATGGGCCGTAAATGAGTTTACGGCCGTAAGGTGTTTACGGTCATAAACTCAGCCGTAAACTAGACCGAAAACTCCACAATTATTACACAAAAATACAATGCCCAGAAAAGTAAAGTATAAACCATATTTTGACCCAACACTAAATCCTCTAGCATATGGCCCTATTTAAAGAAGGTAATGGTTGGGGTTTGTTTACCCTTAGCCTTTATCACCCGTCCTAGTGCATAAGATCAAACCATATCCTTACTTCAAGCTTTTAAGCTTATTTTGGTGATTTTGTGGCCTTGGTAGGAAGCAGAAGAATAATAAGCTTTCTAGTGCAAGTATCCACTATGAAACTCATCTCACACTTTGTGACCATCTTCTAGACCATTGTAAGTCCTCAATGCTTAATCTTTATCGTACATTACTTTTAGATCTATGAAAGTTAGCATATATGGTCATTTGTGGAAATTTAAATGAATGGGTACAATAAAGTTGGCAATTTTATTACCCACCATGGTCCCTAGACTATTATATCTTCGGGATCAAGAAGTTGGGAGTGTTTTGAAATCCATGAATGCGATTTAGGTAATTTTCTTACCTTTTGACCTAGTTTGAGTGAAGGACATGCATGGTTCATGCATGTCCATAAAGTTTGGTGTAAGATGCTGAGATAGAAGTGGCATTTTGTCGCTTGATGTTGAGAGACTACTTTAGTTTTTAAGCTTTGACCACGATTTGGTGGTGGCTAGAATGGAAACACTAAATCCTATTGCATAGGGCCCTATTTAAAGGATGTCATGGCTGGGGTTAGTTTACCCTTAGCCTTCGTCACCCCTCTTAGTGCATAAGATCAAACCATAGCCTCGCTTCAAGCTTTTAAGCTTATATTGGTGATTTTGTAGCCATGATAGGAAGAAGAAGAAGAATAAGATTCTAGTGCAAGAATCCACCATGCAGTTCATCTTAAACTTTGTGACCATCTTCTAGACCATTGTATGTCCTCAAGGCTTAATCTTTATCGTACATTTCTTTTAGATCTATGAAAGTTAGCATATTATGGTCATCTATGGAAATTTAAATGAATGGGTACAGTAAAGTTGGCAACTTTATTACTCACCATGGTCCCTAGACCACTATATCTTCTGGATCAAGAAGTTGGGAGTGTTTTGAAATCCATACATGTGATTTAGTTAATTTTCTTACCTTTTGACCTGGTTTGAGTGAAGGACATGCATGTGCCATACATGTCCATAAAGTTTGGTGTAATGTGTCGAGACAGAAGTGACATTTTGTAGCTTGATGTTGAGAGTCTACCGTAGTTCATCAGCTTTGACCATGATGTGGTGGTGGCTAGAATGGAAACACTAAATCCTCTAGCATATGGCCCTATTTAAAGGATGTAATGGTTGGGGTTTGTTTATACTTAGCCTTCGTCACCCTTCTTTGTGCATAAGATCAAACCATAGCCTCGCTTCAAGATTTTAAGCTTATTTTGGTTATTTTGTGGCCTTAGTAGGAAGAAGAAAATGAATAGGCTTTCTAGTGCAAGGATCCACTATGAAACTCATCTCAAACTTTGTGACCATCTTCTGGACCATTTTACGTCCTCAAGGCTTAATCTTTATCGTACATTTCTTTTAGATCTATGAAAGTTAGCATACTATGGTCATTTGTGGAAATTTAAATGAATGGGTACAATAAAGTTGGCAACTTTATTACTCACCATGGTCCCTAGACTATTATATCTTCTGGATCAAGAAGTTGGGAGTGATTTGAAATCCATGCATGCGATTTCGGTAATTTTCTTACCTTTTGCCCTAGTTTGAGTGAAGGACATATAAAGTTTGGTGTAATATGCCGAGACAGAAGTGGCATTTTGTCGCTTGATGTTGAGAGTCTACCTTAGTTCATAATCTTTGACCAAGATGTGGTGGTGGCTAGAATGGAAACACTAAATCCTCTAACATAGGGCCCTATTTAAAGGATGGCATGGTTGGGGTTTGTTTACCCTTAGCCTTCGTCACACCTCTTAGTGCATAAGATCAAACCATTGGCTCGCTTCAAGCTTTTAAGCTTATTTTGCTGATTTTGTGGCCTTGGTAGGAGGAAGATGAAGAAGAATAAGTTTTCTAGTGCAAGGATCCACCGTGAAACTCATCTTAAACTCTTTGACCATCTTTATTACTCACCATGGTCCGTAGACTATTATATCTTTTGGATCAATAAGTTGGGTGTAACATCCCCCTCTGGCATGTATCATAATATTGTCCGCTTTGTGCCACTCGGCACGAGAACTTCCGAGTGGATCACCCATCTCGATTCTACTCATGCCTAAGCACGCTTAATTGCAGAGTTCTTATGTGATTTGTCGCCCTTACAATTTTAAAACGCGTTGTGACAAAGAAGGTATCCACACCCTTATAAGGAAATGTTTCATTCTTCTTCCAAGTCAATGTAGGATCAAGTGCAACCCACCATCAACCCCCGTTATACGGTTCAATATCCCTGTCAAACACATCGACCCGTGCCCTAGCTTTGATATCATTTGTAACATCCCCCTCTTGCATGTATCACAATATTGTCCTCTTTGGGCCACTTGGCACGAGGACTTCCCAGGGGGTCACCCATCCCAATACTACTCCCGCCCGAACACGCTTAACTGCAGAGATTTTATGGGATTTGCTACCCTCACGACTTTAAAACGCGTTGTGATAGGGAAGGTATCCACACCCCTTATAAGGAAATGTTTCATTCTCCTTCCAAGCCGATGTAGGATCAGGTGCAACCCAGAGCCCGAAAATTTTTCAAAAAGAAATGATTTTTCTAAATTGAGAAAGACTTTTAAGAGAAAACGAGTTGGAGCAGTGTGTACAATCAGCCAGAGCCCAAACGGCGATTTCCCAAAATACCCTTAATTGTTTACTTTATGAGATGTTTATGAGATGTTAGAAATGCATGCTAGATAATAGGCTAGGTATTTCATACTCTAGGGCTAGAGTTGTCAGATTTGTGATGCCTTAGCCTAGGAGATGTTGCTATCTGTTATTTGCTCTGTGAATGTGCTGAGTGGGAGTACTTAGCAGGAATCTTTTAGAGTGAGAGCTTTGAGTAGCAGGGTAATCTAGGAGAGATACCTATATGAGCGTTTGAGGAGTCTACTGAGGGAACAGTTAGATACCACAAGAGGTAGCATTGTCGGAGTTCGGTGATGCCTTTTGGAGTTGTGGGTAGAGCAAGTAGAGTTGCATACTAGAGTGGTGTTATGTGCTACTAGAGGATATTCGATGCCCGAATGTTGCTTGCTTTGTGCTTGGTGGACCTCTTAGCAATGTGAGTTAGCTACTAAGTGAATATGTGTAACACTTGTTCCAGTTATTACTTAATTTATTTAAAATATAGGGTGTTGGTGTGTGTGGACTCGGTGAGTTGGGAGTCCAACTTGTCAAGTAGAGAGCATTTCAAGGACGCGTGATCTACACTCTACTCGACGAGTTGGAAGGCCGACTCGGCGAGTAGGCGGTGTAATGATGAAACCCTAATTTTAGGGTTTGCCCCCTATATAATCTCCTTAAGGGCCTTGAGGCTGACCTCCCATCAGTCTCTAAACCCTAAGAACGTCTGTGCTAACCCTAATTCCCATTCTCTTCCGTTTTGTGAGCTAGTGTGGTTTTGAAGCTTGAGAATAAGGAGATAGTGTGAAGGTCCAGCAAACCAAGCACCCATCCTTGAGCTTGACCTTCTTGTGGACTGCTGTAAGTCTTCAAGACTAGATGTTTATCACAGATTATGGCTAGACATTGAGAGTACTCTTCATTTCCTACCCTTTTGTTGATTGCATGCATGGGGTTTATAAAGTTTGCAACTTTATGAATCTCCAGAGAAAAATGGTCCCAAGGTGGGCTAGAGTGGTGTTATGTGCTACTAGAGGATGCCTTTTGGAATTGTGGGTAGAGAAAGTAGAGTTGCATACTAGAGTGGTGCTATGTGCTACTAGAGGATATTCGATGCCCAAATGATGCTTGCTTTGTACTTTGTGGACCTCTTGAATGGTGGGAGTCAACTACTAAGCGAATATGACGATATTTGGGAGTTAGGTGACTGGCATCATGAGGGCTTTTCAGCAGCTGAAGGCAGAGAAGTGTGAGAACCTAGGAGAGCCTAGTGAGTAACTTAAGTCCAATGAATATGTTGTTTGGGGGTGAGTATGCGTTGGAGAGCGAACATGTGTAATGAGATTGGGATCGAGGAGGTTGAGCAACTACTTAGGAAATCTGGGACGATCCGTGTGGTTTTGATATGATTTTATATTATAGATGTTTTCAAAAAAATGGTTTTATAATTATATAAATGTAAAAATAAATTTTTTGGTCATAAATTTTGGGATGTTACAAGTTAGTATCAGAGCCCTGGTTTAAGGGATTCGAACACACTCTCGGGTGTGTCTAGTCTCAAATATTGGGGTTGAAAGATTTTTACAAGAAAAATAATTTTTCTAAAATTTAAAACAAACGGTTTTAATAAAGGACAAGGGGTGTGATGTGTGTAATCAGCCAAGCTCAAGTAGGTTTTCCCCAAGATACCTATACATGTTATGTTATGATATGAATTATGAATATGTGAACTGCTTGCTAGATTAGGGCTAAGGATCTAGGAAGCATGCCTTGTATTCCTACTATATGAGCTTGTAGACCTGGATGCTAGTATTGATCTGTCAGTGATAGGATGACCTGTTTAGGTTATGCCCGATTGTTTGAGCTCTTGGAATTTTTTGTTAGTATCGTTCAGATAGTTGAATGGAATGGCTTGATTGGAGTATGTTGGTTAGTTTTTTCGTTGTCTGAATGTTGCTTGCTTTGTTCTTTGTGGGACTCTTAGCAATGTCAGTTAGCTATTAAGTGAATATGTGTAACACTTGTTCCAGTTATTACTTAATTTATTTAAAATCTAGGGTGTTGGTGTGTGTGGACTCGGTGAGTTGGGAGTCCAAATCGTCGAGTACAGTGCATTTCAAGGACGCATGATCTACACTCTACTCGACGAGTTGGAAGGCCGACTCGGTGAGTAGGCGATGTAATGATGAAACCCTAATTTTAGGGTTTGCCCCTATATAATCTACGTAAGGGCCTTAAGGCTGACCTCCCATTAGTCTCCAAACCCTAAGAACGTCTGTGCTAACCCTAATTCCCATTCTCTTACGTTTTGTTAGCTAGTGTGGTTTTGAAGCTTAAGAATAAGGAGATAGTGTGAAGATCCAGTAAACCAAGCACCCATCCTTCAGCTTGACCTTCTTGTGGATTGCTGTAAGTCTTCAAGACTCGATTATTACCACAGATTATGGCTACATATTGAGAGTACTCTTCATTTCCTACCCATTTTTTGATTGCATGCATGGGTTCATAAAATGTGCAAGTTTATGAATCTCCAGGGAAAATGGTCCCATGGTGGGCTAGATCTAGCCTTTGGTCAAGTAAGGACACCATGCATGGGTTTTAGGGCATATTTCCCTCTTTTTGGCCATTTTGACCTAGGGGCATGCATAGGACATGCATTTCCATAAACCCTCCACATTTGGAACGTTTTGAGGACTAGAAACCTTTCTGGAAAGGAGGGATTTCAGATCCCTAGAGTTTTCAACCATATGGCAAACCTTTGGAGCTTTCCAACCTAACTAAGGACATTAGAGAATTTGGAATGGCTCCAGAAGATAAAGTTGGAAACTTTATCCTTCTAGGCACCTTAGGGCTTTAGATCTAAGCCATGGAATCCCTGTATTCGGTGTATAATCACAACAAGCAAACAGGAAGGGGGACTCGGCGAGTTCCCCTAGCAACTCGATGAGTCGGGTTGGGTTACCCTGTTTTCTGTATATCAAGTGAAATCGACGAGTTGGCTAGGGTTTGATCAGGTCTTCTGGAGTTGAAAGGAACTCGACGAGTCGCTAGATGCACTCGACGAGTTGGAGTCAACATGGACCGTTGACTTTGACTGATGACCTTGGTTTTGACCAAGGTTGACCACGGTTGACTTTGGGAGTAATTTTGGGTTTACAACAAGTCTATCTTTTGTTGCTTATAGGCTGTTGAGTTGGAGCAACACGTGGGACATATCGGATTCAAGCTTGTAAGTTCAGCATTCATGAGAGGTGAGTCTCCTCACCATGCCAATGGGTCGAAGGCACCAAGGTCGGACCATTATTTGTTACGTATGTGCTATTGAGCTATGTGATATGCAATTTGCTAGTTGTATCTATGAATCTTGTATGGAAAACCTCGGGGGTTCCCGAGGCAATTATGTATAAGAATGTGGAGGGTTTTCGCGGCATCCTAGGCAAAGACCTCAGAGGGGTCCCGAGGCACTTAGGTGTAAGACCTTGGAGGGTTTCCCTGTCATCCTAGGTCAAGACCTTGGGGGGTTCCCAAGGAATTGGGCTAAGACCATGAGGGGTTCCCATGGCACCTGGAGTAAGACCCTGGAGGGTTTCCAGGGCTTTCTTATATGTTAGTATGCATGGCTTATATGATATGTGTAGCATTTATGGTTGATATGATATGTGTTATATCGATTGTATGTGCGGTATGTTCTGGGAAACTCACTAAGAATTAGCTTACATTTTGTGGATTTGTTTCAGGTACTTCTGAGCCCAAGGGCAAGGGCAACGCGTGATGGCGCAGCGCGCACTCTCTCACCAGTATTTTGTGGGACACTCTGATAGTTTTAAATACAGATGAAATGAATGTGGATTTGAAAACAATTATGTTGGGATTTCATGATTTATGGAAATGTGTTTGATTAATTAAAAATGAAACTTTTCTTTTGAAAATTCGGGCCGTTACAAGTTGGTATCAGAGCCTTAGTTTGAGGGATTCAGGCACACTCTTGGGTGTGTCAGGACACAAACTAAGGGAATCGTAAAATTGTTTTCAAAAATAAAATGAAAAGGCTTTTAAATAAAGGAAAAGATAAGAGTGCAACGCGTGTGATCAGCCGAGCCGAGTAAGTAGTTCCCCAAGGTGTTAGCCATGTTATATTGATGTTTGAGCTTTGATAATTATATGGAACTTGCTATGTGTATGCTTTTAAAATTGTATACGGTTAGGAGCTTATAGCCTCAGAATGATTGATTTGGCCTTATTTCCTGTTCCTTGTTTAGTTGTGGTCCTAGGGTAGAATCTTTTATTCGAAAGTCTATTTGATCATTTTTTGTGTATAATTTGCATGCATAAAGGCAACCAGATATGATTGGTATGACTAAAGCTAATATTAAGACAACCTAGCATTTGAGATGTGTGCTAGTCTGTGGAATGTGATTTATGTTGGGTCAAATTAAAGTTGACAGGTAGAGTATCGGGGAGGGTAAAAGTAGGTGAGGAAGGTAGTATTGGGCCCGTACTACTGAAAGCACAATACCCGTACCCGAACCAATGTTAGATCTACAATTCTAAGGAGTACCAGTGTGGGAAGATCCCCTTTATGAGTATCCTGATCATTATGATTTATGACATTGCAGTTCAGCATGGTGGTGACACGATTTGGAACAGGGGGATCAGGATCGGGATCTGGATCTGGGGCTGGATCAGGCGACACTATCGATGTCATCGATGAGAGGCTTCGTGACCTTATTGTAGTCAAGGTTACCAGGGGAATCCTTAACGCCACCCCAATCATTTTTGGGACGGTCATGGAGGGTATGATGGGGATCATGAAGGAGAGGCTTAAGGCGTTTAGATCCGAGATTGTTATAGTCCAGGTTGGGGCCCAAACTCCCTAATTCTGGGAGTTCAAGGCGGTCGGGGTGCCGGAGTTTTTCGGGCTCAAGGACCCCATTGTTAGCCGACGCTAGGTGGCAGATATCCAGAAAGCCCAGCGTACGAGCTCTTTCCCGGATGTGGAAAAGATGGGATATGCTTCTTGCATGCTGAGAGACAGGGCCCGAGATTAGTGGGGCGAGGTTACTAGCCAGGTAGGAGCAGCTGGTGTGGATGAGATGATATAGGTTGGATTTGTTCAGCGATTTGACCTTGAGTTAGCACCAACCAATGAGGTGCAACGACTTGTGAGAGAGTTTCAAGACCTTCAGCAGACCACCGAGACTGTGGCGGAGATCACCGCCAAGTTTTGGGAATAAGCTTTTTTGATCCAACAGTACACTACCGATGAGGACATGAGGAGGACACGATATCATTCCATGATGAGTGATAACATCTGGGAGTTTGTGAGCTTTACAGGGTGTAAAACCCTAAATGGGATGGTGGAGAAGGCCCGTGATCGGGAAATGGAGTTGGACTTTCGCACAAAGCGAAAGCTTGAGCAGGCTGTAACACCCGGTCTCAGGTACGCATTTAAATTTAAGTCAAACTTCATATTTTACTCTTGGACTCGGCGAGTTAGGGGCTCAACTCGTCGAGTTGGATCAACTCTGGGTCGGGGGATTAAGTGACCTACTCGACGAGTCAGAAGATCGACTCGGCGAGTAGGAGCTGTCTGAGTGAAACCCTAAATTGGAGGGTTTGCACCCTATTTAAACATCTTATGAGGCTTCCACCCCAGCCTCCATCACCTCCAGAGCATTACACCCGAAACCCTAATCCTCCATAAGTGAACTTGAGCTTTCTCTGTTGTTTTGAGTGTTATTCGGTGTATCTTGAAGCTAGTGAAAGAAGTGGAAGATAGAAGACTCAATGGAAAAGGAGTAGATCCAGGAGCTACACCCCAATTGACATCTTTTTTGGTAATCAAGCTTATAACTTTGTCTTCTTTCTCTTAGATCTATTTGTCCCCATATGAAGAGGTTTTTGGCTCAAAAACCTTGTTCCTTGATGATTGGGACGTCCCTAGTGGTTCATATCTCAGATCTAGGTTCTAGGGACAAGTACATGGCATAAAGATGCAAGCTTTATGGCCATGATAGCCCCATGCATCTTGTAGACCTCATTTTTTGGGTCCTTTGAGCTTAAAGTCCCATGCATGGACGTAAAGTTCATGACTTTACGTGCTATATCGAATGTAGGAGCCCAGATCTACCTTTTGAATGAGTTTTGCACAACATAAATCGAGTTTTGGACATGGACATTAGTCGACTCGACGAGTCGTTCTTGGGACTCGGCGACTCGGGGGTTTGGTTTCCCTACTTTTTATGATTCGAAGGAATCCAGTTTAGTTTAGAAGGGATTTAGATAAGCCCATAGGAGCGACTCAACGAAATAGACATAGTTATGGACCTGGAAACCATGCGACTCGGCGAGTATATGAACGTACTCAGCAAGTCCAAGGCAATCTCCCAACCTATGAAGATGGACTCGACGAGTTGTTCATATAACTCAGAGAGTCACAGACTAGACACACTCATATGATGAAGAGGAACTCGACGAGTTCAAGGAGGAACTCGACGAGTCAGTTGAAGATTGTCTCGATGATATGATTGAAGGAAAGCTCGTCGAGTTCTTGCTAGACTCGATGAGTAGAGTTGGGTTGGGGACATGTGAAAGAATAGGGACTCAGCAAGTTGGCGGGCCAACTCGGCGAGTCGAGTCAACTGTAAGTTGACTTTGACCAGGATGTTAACTTTAGCCAGGGGTAAAATGGTCATTTTACCCTAAGATTAGTTATCAGTTTTTGACTAAGTGTCTTTATGGAAATTATAGTTGGAGAGTCGCCGGAGCAGCAGACAGAGATTTCTCACCCAGAGTTTCAGCGGTCAGACATACGAGGTGATTTTTCCTCCAGTAGGAACGGGTCTAAGGCACCAAGGCCGACCCGTTTAAGTAGTAGAGTATTCCAGGGTAAGCCCGATTTCGGGGTTAGCCCAATGCAGTTTATAGGTTTCCGGACTTCGGTCCGATGTCGGGGCGGTCCCGAGAAGTAGTTATGTATGCTTGATGTCTTTATGATTCATGCATGTTTGTGTTATATGTTATGTGTTTCGGGGTAAGCCCAATGTTGGGGCAAGCCGATGTAAGTTAGTCTATATGCCCTGTATTATGTATTTCGGGGCAAGTTTATGTGTTATATGTATTTGTTCCGGGCTTTGGTCGGATGTCGGGGCAAGACCGACGCAGATTATGTGATTATGTTATGTGTATATGATATATGATATGTTGTGTATGTGTCGGGTAAGCCCGATGTCGTGGCAATCCCGATGCCGGAGTGAGCCCGATGTCCGATTCGGTCGGATGCCGGGGTGAGCCCAATGCCAGACAGGATTCCGATGTCGGGTAAGCCGATGTCAGGATTCATCCCGATGCAGTGGGAGTAGTCCTAGAGTTATGTTAATTTCTATATGTGCTTTGTATGGTATGTGGTAGTTTGGGGGAGCTCACTAAGCTTCATGCTTACAGTTTCAGTTTTGGTTTTAGGTACTTCAGCCAGTAAAGGGAAGAGCTCGAGCTGATGGCATGACACACATACACACACCACTGTTGATTAGCCTAGGAGTTTTCTCTGGTATTTTTTATGAAACTGTTATATGTTTATCAGATTTTATGAGTTTTTGAGATGCATGTTTTATGGTTTTACACTATGACAATGATATTTATGTTTGATAAATGAGTTTGAAAACGAAATTTCTAGCATGTATTTTTGGGTTGTATCACGGGCATAGGCAGCAGTAGGTCAGGCTAAAAAGCCTAAGACCTCGGGTTCATCCAGTAGGGGCCAGTAAGGCCGGGGCCGATGTGCCAAGTGTGGGAGATCACATGGGGGAGCATGTAGAGGACAGGGCATGGTGTATTATACTTGTGGTCAGTCGGGCGACGTGAGCATGGACTTCCCCAAGAAGGGCTTGATATGTTTTCACTGCAACCAGACCAGGCACAAGCATGCTGATTGTCCGAATTTGTAGGGAGGGGGAGGAACAGTAGCGGTGCCTACGCCTGCCACACTGAGGATCACAAATGGCCACCCTGCTAAGGCGGGTGTTCCAGCGGTGAATAGTCGTGCGTTTCAGCTGACCACCGAGGAGGCTCGGGCAGAGCCAGACGTCATGGTTGGTATTTATTTATTTACCCGCTCTCTATTTATTTATTTGCATTTGCTTATGTATATATCATGCTCATGTATAGGGACCTTTTTGGTCAATGGTATGTCTGCTCACGTTTTGATCGATTCGGAAGCTACCCGATCGTTCTTCTCTCTTGCACTTAGCAAGAAGTTCTGGGACACCCCGGGGATCTTGGATTCCCCGCTTGAGGTGGAGATTGCAGATGACCGCACCGTGAGTGTTGCGATGGTGTATCGAGATTGTGTTAGATCTGAATGTTCTTGGGGAGATGTTTCATGTTGATCTAGTCCCGATACTGCTGCGAGGACTGAAGGTAATTATTGGGATGGACTGGTTGGGGGCCAATGGGGCCATGATCGAATGCGAGCACCAGCTGGTGAGGGTTCAAACCCCAAGTGGAGGAGAACTGGTTATTCACGGAGAGAGAGCCTCACAGGCGCCGACCCGATGTTCAGCTGCGAGGGCTAGGAGGTTACTTCATTAGGGTTGTGAGGGATTTTTGGCTTATATCTCCGATATGAGGGTTGAGACCATGAGGGACGTGGGCAGCATTCCGATTCTACGAGAGTTTTGGGATGTTTTTCCTAAGGATTTACCAGGGGTGCCTCCAGAGAGGCAGGTGGATTTTCGTATTGATCTAGTCTCGGGTGTCGCTCTGGTAGCCAAGGCACCGTACCGGTTGGCACCGCCCAAGATGCAGGAGTTATTGACATAGCTTCAGGAGCTGCTAGACTGAGGGTTCATACGTCCGAGCAGTTCCCCGTAGGGAGCACCAATCATGTTCGTGAAAAAGAAGGATGGATCACACAGGATGTGCATTGACTACTGAAAGTTGAACAAGCTAACGGTGAAGAACCGTTATCCGTTGCCAAGGATCGATGATTTATTCGATCAACTGCAGGGTGCGTCTTGGTTTTCCAAGATTGATCTTCGATCGGGGAACCATCAGATGAGGATTCAGGATGAGGATATACCAAAGACGGCTTGCAGGACTCAATATGGGAATTATGAGTTTGTGGTGATGTTGTTTGGGCTCACCAATGCCCCAGCAGCGTTCATGGATCACATGAACAGGGTGTGTAGACTGATGTTGGATCGGTCGGTAATCGTTTTTATTGATGATATCTTGTTCTATTCTAAGACCAAGGAGCAGCATGAGCAGCATTTGAGGGAGGTACTGGACATCCTGAGGGTGGAGAAGCTTTATGCAAATTTCTCCAAGTGTGTTTTTTGGCTGCGAGAGGTACAGTTTTTGGGGCACATGATAAATCAGGAGGGCATTTCGGTTGATCCAACCAAGGTTGAGGATATGATGCGGTGGGAAGTACCGAAGAACACATCAGAGATTTGTAGCTTCTTGGGTTTAGTGGGCTATTATTGGATATTTATTTAGTATTTCTCCAAGATTGTTGTGTCATTGACCCGCTTGACCAAGAAGAATGTGACATTTCAATGGGGCACGGATCAGTAGTTGGCCTTTGAGACCTTGATACAGAGGTTATGCGAGGCTCCAATTTTAGTACTACCCGAAGGGGTAGATGATCTGGTGGTATAATGTGACACATCGATTTCAAGGATAGGTGTGGTGCTGATGCAGAGGGGGCATGTAATAGCTTACACCTCGAGGCAGCTAAAGCCTCATAAGGCAAATTACCCCACTTAGTTCCTGGAACTGGGGACGGTGGTGTTTGCCCTCAAGATTTGGAGGCACTACTTGTATGGATTACGGTGCACCATCTATACTAATCACAAGAGTTTGGGGTATTTGATGGAGCAGCAAAACCTCAACATGCGACAGAGGAGGTGGTTGGATGTGTTGAAGGATTATGATTGTGAGATCCTATACCATCCCGGGAAGGCCAACGTAGTGGCCGATGCTTTGAGCCACAAAACGGTGGGGTCCTTGATTAGGAACATGTGTATGAGGATGACGGTGATTTCTCCATTGTTAGACAAGATCAAGGAGGCCTAGGTCGACGGAGTGAAGAGGGAGAATTGGAAGATAGAGCGGATTCATGGACAGTATCCTTTGTTCGTTAAGGATAGTCGTGGTCTTTTGACACAGTGTGGCCGAGTGTGGGTACCAGTACTGGAGGAGTGAAACAGAGGATATTAGAGAAGGAACACAAGTCCAAGTTCTCTATACATCCAGGGGCTACAAAAGTATAGAGACTTGAGAATGAGTTATTGGTGGCCCTGCATGACGCGGGAGATCGCCTAGTTCGTGGAGCGGTGATTGACCTGCAGGAAGGTCAAGGTCGAGCATCAGCGGCCTCATGGCAAGGTACATCCGCTACCCATTCCTATGTGGAAATGGGAAGAGATCTCTATGGACTTCATCACGAAGTTACTGAGGACAACGAGGGGTGTGGACGCCATATGGGTGATCGTGGACAGACTGACAAAGAGTGCCCATTTTATTTTGATTTCTGAGACTATATCCACGGAGAAGTTGGCGGATATTTATGTGCGAGAGGTGGTGGCTAGACACGGGGTGCCAGTGTCAATAGTCTCTGACAAGGATGTTCGATTTACATCTAGGTTCTGGAAGAAGTTCCACAAAGAACTGGGCACTCAGGTACATTTTAGCACGGCGTACCATCCCCAAACTGATGGCTAGTGAGATAGGATGATCCAGAAACCGGAGGACATGCTTAGAGCGTGTGTGTTGGATTTTAGAGGGAGCTGGGACACATACCTCCCGTTGGCAGAATTTTCATACAACAACAGTTACCATGCCAGTATCGACCGATCGCCGTTCTAGATGTTGTATGATCAGAGGTGCAGGACCCTGCTTTGTTGGAACGAGGTTAGGCACCGGGCCATGGGGAGCACTAAGGTAGTGATCAAGACTACCGGGTTGATTCAACAGGTGCACGACCGGCTGCGGGTCGTGCAGATCCGTCAGAAAATCTATGTTGACCGGCGGAGATCGGATCTTGAGTTCCAAATGGGGGACCTTGTGTTACTGAAAGTGTCGCCCTGTAAGGGGGTTATCAGGTTTCGGAAGAGGGGAAAGCTAGGACCCTGATACATCAGCCCATTTAGGATTTCGGCTCAGGTGGGCAAGGTAGCATATCAACTAGACCTGTCATATGAGCTCATCCAAATTCACAACACCTTACATGTGTCACAGCTTCAGAAGTGTTCACTGATGAGTCTGCAGTCATTTCATTGGACGACATCTAGGTAGATAAGAGCCTAAACTACATCGAGAGGTCTGTTTCTATCTTAGATAGGAAGACTAAGGTTCTCAGGAACAAGGAAGTAAAGTTGGTAAAGGTGTAATGGCAGCACCGTAGGGGCTCTGAGTGCACCAGGGAGCCGGAGGACGAGATGCAAGATCACTACTTGTATTTGTTTGGATTAGCAGACTTTGAGGACGAAGTCTAGTTCAAGTGAGGGAGACTTGTAACATCTGTTCCAGGTATTACTTAATTTATTTAAAATCTTGGGTGTTGGTGTGTGTGGACTCGACGAGTTGGGAGTCCAAGTCATCGAGTAGAGGGCATTTCAAGGACGCGGAATCTACACTCTACTCGACGAGTCGGAAGGCCGACTCGGCGAGTAGGCGTTGTAAAGATAAAACCCTTATTTTAGGGTTTACCCCTTATATAATCTCCTTAAGGGCCTTGAGGATGACCTCCCATCAGCCTCCAAACCCTAAGAACGTCTGTGTAAACCCTAATTCACATTCTCTTTTGTCTTGTGAGCTAGTATGGTTTTGAAGCTTAAGAAGAAGGAGATAGTGTGAAGATCCAGTAAACCAAGCACCCATCCTTGAGCTTGACCTTCTTGTGGACTGCTGTAACTCTTCAAGACTCGATTTTTATCACAGATTATGGCTAGATCTTGAGAGTACACTTCATTTCCTACCCTTTTTGTTGATTGCATGCATGGGGTTCATAAAGTTTGCAAGTTTAAGAATCTCCAGGGAAAAATGGTCCCAAGGTGGGCTAGATCTGGCCTTTGGTCGAGTAAGGACACCATGTAAGTCTTCAAGACTCGATTTTTATCACAGATTATGGCTAGATCTGGAGGGTTTTTGGCCATTTTAACCTAAGGGCATGCATTGGACATGCATGCCCATAAACCCTCCAGCTTTGGAACGTTTTGAGGACTAGAAACCTTTCTGGAAAGGAGGGATTTCATATCCCTAGAGTTTTGGAACATATGGCAAATCCATGGAGCTTTCCAACCTTTACTAAGGACCTTAGAGCATTTAGAACGGTTCCAGAAGATATAGTTGGAAACTTTATCCTTCTAGGCACCTTAGGGCTTCAGATCTAATCCCTAGAATCCCTGTATTCGGTGTATAATCACAACAATCAAACAAGAAGGGGGACTCGGCGAGTTCCCCTAGCAACTCGACGAGTCGGGTTGGGTTTCCCTGTTTTCTTAATATCAAGCGAACTCTGTGAGTTGATGAAACAACTCGCCGAGTTGGCTAGGGTTCGATCATGTCTGCTGGACTTGGAAGGAACTCGACGAGTCGCTAGATGCACTCGACGAGTTGGAGTCAACATGGACCGTTGACTTTGACCGATGACCTTGGTTTTGACCAAGGTCGACCACGGTTGACTTTGGGAGTAATTTTGGGTTTACGAAAAGTCTATCTTTTGTTGCTTATAGGCAGTTGAGTTGGAGCAACATGTGGGACATATCTGATTCTAGCTTGTTAGTTCAACATTCGTGAAAGGTGGGTCTCCTCACCATGCCAATGGGTCGGAGGCACCAAGGATGGCCCATTATTTTTTATGTATGTGCTATTGAGTTATGTGATATGCAATTTTCTAGTTGTATCTATGAATCTTGTACGGAAGATCTCAGGGGGGTTCTCGGAGCACTTAGGTATAAGACCGTGGATGGTTTCCGTGGCATCCTAGCCAAAGACCTCAGGGGGTTCCCGAGGCACTTAGGTGTAAGACCTTGGAGGGTTTCCCAGGCATCCTAGGTCAAGACCTTGGGGGGTTCCCAAGGAATTGGGCTAAAACCATGAGGGGGTTCCCATGGCACCTGGAATAAGACCCTGGAGGGTTTGCAGGGCTTTCTTATATGTTGGTATGCATGGATTATGTGATATGTGTAGCATTTATGATTGATATCATATGTGTTATGTGGATTGTATGTGCGGTATGTTCTGGGGAATTCATTAAGCATTAGCTTGCAGTTTGTGGATTTGTTTCAGGTACTTCTGAGCCCAAGGGCAAGGGCAAGGTGTAATGGCGCGTCGTGCACTCTCTCACCGATATTTTGTGAGATACTCTAATAGTTTTAAATAAAGATGTAATGAATATGGATTTGAAAACAATTATGTTGGGATTTCATGATTTATGGAAATGTGTTTGATTAAATAAAAATGAAATTTTTTTTTGAAAATACGGGTCGTTATAATATGCTAGGTCACAAGTGACATAGGCTGGATAATCTCGGAGTGATTGACTTGGCCCTATTGCGCAACTCTTGTCTAAGTCCAACCGTTCTAGGATTGCATGTTTTACTTGAAGGATTATCTGATCTTTGTTGCATGTGACAATATCCATGAGGTAGTTAGTTGACATTGGTGGGAGTCTTTGAGCAGCTGAGGGCTAAGCGAGGTCGAGAACCTAGGAAGGCCTAGGAAATGCTTTAGTGGATTTGGTTGCGCTGTTAGCGAACATTCAGGGTATCAGTTTGAGAGGGTGACTTGGAGGATCCAGGATGATTCTTGAGGAAAGTATGGATAGGTGTAGAAGGTAGTATTAGGCATGTACTATTGAAAGCACAGGATCCATACTCGAATCGGGAAGAGTCTTAGAGAATCCAGGAAACCTGTGGGATGAGGATTATTGGGTATATACGGATCTCTTTAATCATTTTGGTATGGTGTTGAGCACTCAGGAATGGGATTCAGATTGTGGTTCCGACTTAGTAGTAGGTATTGGGTCGATCGATGCGCGATCGCAGAAGTTCATCTCATCGGAGATTACTCGCAAAGTTTTGGAATGGACCTTGGTGGTCTTTCGTTCATCCAAGGAAGGGATTTTGGAGCTCTCGATAGTCGTCTTGGGGCCTTTCAGGCCAGAATTGGGCATATGCCATTCGGGCCAAATTTGTCACGGTGTAGTTAGGGGCTCACTTGGAGCCCAAAGCATGAGGATCCTTAGAATCCTTCAGGAAGGAGGATCGTATTGTTAGTTCCTGTCATGGGGATTGGAAGGGAGTTTTGCACCACGTCCTTAGGTTTATCGAGGTAACTCAAGAGGAGGTGGTTAGGATTTACTTAGATGCTTGCGAGTATGTCGTATTTTGCCACTTCAAAGTGGATATCAAGAAATTGTATCACTTTGGAATTTGATTGAGTTTGAACAAGTCATCTCTCGGGTTGGTTCTCTGCTATTTTCTGAGTTATCAAGGATTGTTATATGTCATTCTGCATCCCGAGAAGTCCTTTGAAGGACTTACAGATGGACGTATCTTGCGGAGTGGGTTCCACGTGTACCCTTATCGTTCTAGGTCTTTGTCGGGATCCATTTAGGAGTATTTCTTGGCGGATCTTTGGTCAGGAATTAGTGGGATAGGTCTCCAGTGAAGTCAGAGTTCAGTGGTTTTATCATTTGTTCGGGTATGGTCGACATTTGCCTATGGAAGAACTTTGGAGTTCCAGGCACTACCGTTTCTAGGAAAGGGATGGTAGCATGAAGATGGTGGTGTCAGTTGCATGATTTGTTTGATCACAGGATAGGTCAGGGGTAATCGTATCTTCGCATGGACTAAACTCGGTTAGAGTTCAATGATTCCTTGAGGATAGAAATTAGAGTAGATTTTCGCCAGTACATGGCAAAAGTTATAGTTCTTCATCATCAGCATAAGAATTCAAGGAACTGGTATGGTATCGTAGGAGGTGAATTGGATTATTGGACTGGTTAATGTCTCAAGAGTACTTTTTCGGATACCATGAACTGTGTAATCGTTGAGATTGGCTAGTGATGGAGAACTAGTTGGTAAGCGCTGGTTATCATCGGGTTGATCGTTGTAAGGTAAGAGGGATTGGGAATCCTTAAATTCTCATGTGCTTTAGGAATTTAGTTAATTCAAAGTGAGGAAGAATCATTTAGGTATTCAGGAGCAGAAGCAGTTACAAAACGAGGATGAGTTTTGCATTCCCTTCAAAGAGGAGGGCGGCCCAAATTGCTGTTTGGTTTGAGGATTGTGTGAGTTGGGAGTTCGGTAAAACTCCCTAGCATATGAATAACGTCTTCTTGGTGATTTATAGCAAGACTTAGGGAAATTAGGTTGGGGTTCCAGTCATGAATTAAGTTCAGTTTGGGTGTTCAATCGAGTGCGTATTCGACTCTATGTGTGTTTTGAATTGATAGATTAGGGGTAAGGCATCAGGCTGCGGTTGTGTTAGGGATAAAGTGTTATAAGACTGCGAGGGTAGTCATATCATTCACAAACAGTCAGATAGTATGGAAAGTGTTGTAAGACTGCAGGGGTAGCCGTAGCATTCACAAGCGGTCATATAGTATGGAAAGTGTTGTAAGACTGCGGGGGTATCAGTGGTACTCACAAGTGATCAGATATTGTGGGAAGTGATGTAAGACTGTGGGGGTAGCTGTAGCATTTACTAGCGGCCAGATAGTATGGGAAGTGTTGTAAGACTACGGTGGTAGCCGTAACATTCACTAGCGGTCAGATAGTGTGGGAAGTGTTGTGAGACTACGGGGTGAACCGAAGTATTCACAAATTATTTCAGTTGATTAGGCCAGGGTGGGCCAGTTCGCGAGATTGCAGTTAGACCACATCATGATTACAATCAGAAAACGGCTGGTCGTTGGAGACCGGGTAGGATGTAAGACTATAGTTATTCTGGTAGCATTCACTTTTCGCATTGGATTCGGTGGCGGCAAGTTGTCAGGATATTATGATCGGATGGACCAGAAGGATTGATGGAGCCATGAGTGGCGATATAGCTAGGGCAGTTATTGCTAGTCGAAGTTTGCTTTGGAAGTCGCGTGGGGAGACTGTGAGATTGTTATTAGCTCAGCAATCGGGCAAGACTTCAGCATTCCGGATAAGTTGGGACCAGGGACGTCTCGGTGGATTTTGGAAACAACCAGAAGGCAGCCTACCGTTTCGGGCAGTTTCCGTGTATAGGGCAGTATTAGCGATTTGGGTTTTCATGAGTATGAGAAGTATCTAGGTGTTTGGGAAATGCTAAGTCACACGCAGTGGGATTAAATAATCTCAGAGCAATAGATTTGACCCTATTGCGCAGCTCTCATCTGAGTCTAACTGTTGCAGTGAGGGATCTTCTACTCGAAGGATTATCTGAGCCTTGGCCAAGTATAAGTGATATGAAGGGATAGTTAGGTTAGTGATTCTATTTTCCAGTGGGAACCTCCAATTATCAAAAGTTGAATAGTTAGTTGAGAGATAAGTGGACTGGATTCAAAAATAATGATTCGGTATGGGCAGTCTGTCAAGGAGTCAGACCATCTCGAGACTACAGATTTCATACTGAATAGAGGTGATCATGTTTCAAGGAATTCGTTCATCTTCGGGTTTTAGAACCCTTCGAGAAATGGTTTTGGTTGCTTTGGAAAGGCTAGGGTATGCTTGTGGGTGCGACCATGTTGTTCAAGTTATCTGGCGTGTAAGGAATGGTAAAGAATGATTTCGAGGACAAAATCTAATTTAAGTGGGGGAGAGTTGTAACATCCTATTTATTAAATAAATAAATGGATAAAATTAAATGAATAGTGGCCCTAAATCCGTAATAAGTTACCAGTGTGTGTAATAAGGGCTAAATGACATAATTTCTAGAAATTTGGGGTCTTTATTGTAATAAAGTTTGGGAAGCAAGGGCTAAAGAGTAAAATGGGGACTTAAATTGTAATGATTAGATAATGAAGGGCTTAACATGTCATAAGTTAGATTTTTGGGGGCTAAGTCTAAGTGTAATTCCGGGATTAAAAGGTAATTTGTGGATTACATTTGCAAAAGATTCTCAAAGCGAAGGGTTGTTTGGGTAAATTATAGATATAAGTTGAAGGAAATTAGGGGAGAGGGGATGTAAATGTAATTATGGCTAAAGGTTGATTATAGACGGCATATATATAACCCGTCATCCCCGGTAACCCTAACCTTAAAACTATACACATCAGCCACCCTCCTTATGTCTCCCTTCACCTCCAATTGTCGCCACCGCTGTTGGAACCGAAAAACCACCACCATTCGAGGGTCGATATCACTGCTATTCCATGGTTACTGAAGACAAAGACCAACATGGGATGTCATCGTTTAGTTGGTAATGAAGGGAAACAAATTGTAGCCGCCTATGTCGCCGTTCTCTCCGGCTGAGAGTGTCACTGCCCTGCTGTTTTGCGCCACTGCCACTCCGCTGCCAATAATGTTGGAAATCGCCAGCCGATGTCGAGTGGTGGACCGTGATGGCCACCATTCTTCTCTCCAGTTGAAGCGCCCCAACCCCTCTGTCGTTGTTTCTTCCTCGTCTGTAGCATCGTGACGACTTGTCGCTGCGCCTCAACCATCGAAGACGTAGACGCTGTCGTCCGCCGCCACCGCCTATGCAATTCGTTTTTGTTCCGGTCAACATCCGTCACCCCGAGGGAAGCTATTGTGTGTGTCGCAAGTATGTGTGTGTCTTGTGTTGTTGATCGTAATATGAGTGCTTGTTGGACAGTAAAACCCGAGAAAAACCACCATGGCCACCAACCATGTTGGCTACCATCGTTAGCCGTTGTTGTTTCCTCCCTCTTAGGCCACTACCTTCGCCATACGCCACCAGGTGGGTGGTAGGTTTCATCCTCCGAGAAAAAGTCATGTGTGTGTGTTTTTTACCGAAAATTTAAAACTGAAGCCATCACTACCACCGTGAGGTGGTAGCTGCCACCTCCAACCACCGCCTGCCGCTACAATGGTGGCTGAGAGTGGGTGTGTGTGTTATTTTTTGTAGGTGTTTATTTGGATATTGTTGTATAATTGTATTTAGTGGCCGCAATAATCAAGGAAATTAATAACCACCAGCGTGAAGTGGTGGCTGCCACCTTTTGTCGCCACCAGCCACTGTGTTAGGTGGCGGTGCACATTGTGAGATTGGATTGCTAGCTTCGACGCTTAGACATGATTTGCATTTAAATCATAACCACCACCACGAGGTGGTGGCTGCCATCATCAACCACCACCGCCCAAGGTGGCAGTAGGTGGTGGCCGACTTAATAAACATTAATTAACCTAAAAACTTAACAAATGGACTAATTGGAATGCGATTGGGTTGGAAACCCTAATTAGGGTTTAGAAAACCCTAATTTTTGGATATGTTAATTTGGAATTGTCGGGACCTGCATGTTTGGACCATTGGATTGGAATTATGAATTAATCCTTACCATATTGTATGTTTGACCTAGTAGAGTGAAGGACTTAATGGGTTAAGTTCTTGATGGGCTAAGTAAGAACACTTAACCCTAATCGTCATTTTATGTGAACACCCTAATTTTGCTTGGGCCTTGGCCTTTCTATTGGGCTTTGGTGATTGGGATATTGATGGGCCATCTAAGAACAAGTATATAGACTAGAATATTTGGATAGGTTTTAGGGTAAAGCCCATGCAAGGGTTTGGGCCCAATTTGGAAAATTGGGCCATAACCAGGCCTTGATGATTATAAGACATTGGACCATCGGAATGCCAAGTATTGGGACTAGAATAAATGGTTAGGCCTTAGGGTAAGACCATGTAAAGGTTTGGGCCCAATTTGGAAAATTAGGCAATATGTTGGGCTTTGGTTCATTGTTTAACTTTTGGGCCTTTGGATTGGGCCTTGGGCTTGAATCAAGCTAGGTTGGGGACAAAGTAGTCTTTTTACCCCAAGCATGGACTTATGGTTATGCACTGGAACCTAATTATTAAGTGGGTGTTGTTTTGATGTTGACAGTTCGGGAATCTGTCATCTAGTAGCTAGAGTTTTGTTTGCTGGACTCCGACAGTGGGAGGTTAGTTACCTTCCTGTATGAGTGAGTCGAAGGCACCAATGTCGGCCCACTAGTAGTTGTAGAAGAGATGATTGTCTTTGTGATAATTATCTGTCTTGCCACTATCTGTTATGTTTTATGTGCTTATTTGTTATGATATTATGTGGTAGTGGTAGGGATGAAATAGACCTAGTATCCGGTTGAAATAGAGAGAAGGGGAGGCCAGCACCCAAATATGCTCGACAGTATCCAGTTGAAATAGACCGAGGGGGAGGTCAGCACCCAGATATGCTCGGCAATATCCGGTTGAAATAGACCGAATGGGAGACTAGCACCCAGATATGCTTGGCAATGTATTTGTTATATGGTATGTGGTATGATGGGGTAACTCACTAAGCTTTGTGCTTACGATTTTCAGTTTTGGTTTTGGGTACTTCCTCTTCAAAGGGAAAGGAGTCGGCATAATCGCAGCACATTACACTACATTTTCCGCACGGGAGATCTTTTGGATTTATACTCTGATGTTGTTTTACCATGACATGTTTTGACTATTGATACATGGGTTCTGATATGAGTTTATATTATGGATGTTTTCACACAAAATGTTTTTAATTATTTAATTTTAAAATGAAATTTTTGGTCGTAAATTTTGGGATGTTACACCTTAACCTTTTGGTAAAAGACAAAAAGTTTTTTTTGTCCAAAAAGTTGTACATGACTTAATAAATCATATCATATGATATATTATGTTACTTGCTAATGAAAATTATTATTTGCATGAAATAAATCATTTACAATTTAATTATAAGAGTTTTGTTGAATATTTATTAAAATCAATTTATAATAAATAATCAATTATATCAAGTTGTTTTTAGTATGACCTATTAGTATCATATGTTATTTAGCAATATTATTTTAATATAATTTTTCAGCATACTAGATCTTTCAAGGAGATGGTGGTAAAGGCGGTGAGGGTGTTGAAGATGGTGACCATCGGAGGTCGTGGAGGCAAGCGGCTAGGGTTACACAGGAAAATAAAGTACAATTTTTGGGTGACTAGTGGTAAGGCATAGAGGGTGTTGAAGAGATCATTAGATATGGGAGGAGATGTTGTCAGAGACATGTGTGGCGTTGGTGGTGGTGAGCAACCACCAAGTTTTTGTTAAGAAGGTGACCAATTGAGTAGGTGACCGGCTAACCTGATAAAAAGCCCTAAGTGACAAAATTTATCTAAATGTTAGGCATTAATGAACATAAATTTGAACTGTGGACATAACCCAACTGTTTTGTGTAAAATTTGGGGCTTTTATAGCAATAACCCCAAAAAATATTAAGCACCAAATGTGCAAAAAGAATATTAATGACTAAATGTGTACAAAGTAAGAAATATATTATCCTATTACGTCATTTTTTCCGGCTTACCTTGAATAGACGGTCATAAGGACTAAATATATACAATTAAACAAGTTGAATGGGCAAATGCGGACGAAAAAATAAAACTCAATGACCAAATTGGTTCAAATGGAAAAATATATTACCCTTTTAAGTTATTATCTCTTCAAAACAAGATAAATTATATTTTCGTTGATAGCTCGATAGCTCCCAAAATATTTCCCTAAAGATGTCGTTTCTTCATTTGCATCTTCAGCTCTCTGGCCAAAAGTAAGGGTCTGTAACAACGTTGCATGGGAAGTTGCTAACATTTAATATTCAGCCAACAAATAAAGGTTACTTCAAAAGTTATTGATATTCTTTTGAAAGAAAAAGCATATCCATATGGTGCTCATGTAAATTCCAAATTACTTACAACTTCATTTATATCTGATATTTGTGTTGTATATTTTACCTCCTAGGCTAAAACAAACTACCACCAAAAAAACCATTCAATAAAATTGTTTAAAAAATATACAAAAAAAACACACAACACACTCGAGAAGAAATTCAATTTAGCCAACGATATCAATGTGAATCGGGGGCATTTACGTCTTCTTTTTTTACAAGCTTGCCTGATTTTGTCCTTTCAAACAGTCTCTCAACCAAATCATGCCAATTAGGACTTCTCTCCACATCATCTTTCTGCTTCGATGCCAACTCATCAGCAGCTTCTCCTTCTTGATGTTCTTCACTAACTGCTGACGTGGACACTCGATCCTCGTTATCCGCCACGTCATCAGTGGTCTTGACAGCATGTGGTATGTTGAGGCTCACTGCTCTTTCTAATGCATCTTTATGTTCCTCTTCAATTGATTGCAGCCTACTGAATTTTTGTACCTTTGGTGCTGTTGTAATGCTTTCTGAACTGTTTTTGTTTTCCTTCATTAACTGCATTTTTTATACAATATCTTATTTACATGTCAAATGACAAAAACAGCCTTCTAACAGCATAATGATAATAACATGAGGGTAATTTGGTCTTTTCACATACTTGCACAGCCTTCTCTGCTTCTCTTAGAATCCAGATGATGGCATGATCAGATGTAGCATGTGATGATAAAACAATATGTTCAAATCTTCCATCAACAGGAATTGCAGTTCTCACCTCTGGAGGGTATCTGCCACATCTGTTTACAAATCCAAAACATGTAAAGATGCCATGAATTTGAAAGGTATGAAACTATTAACTGATTTACTACAACAATTCAAGGATAGAAGATCGTAGAAGTAATGAAATAGAAAAGTGTTAAACCTGCAAAACTTTCTTTCAACAATGTGGTACATTCTTCCTGGAGCATATAATCTTCTTGGATCTCTTAACTTCCTACCTTCTGGTATGAATGTATCCCTCAAGCAAACCATAAAGATTAAACATGGCAAACTGTTGAAATCATAAAAGAAAAAACATGGATCAACATTACGATCATCATCATCATCCATAAACCAAAATCAAAGTTTCACAACTTACCAGAAGATCGACTTGAAGATATCTTCCAATGGTGTCGCTGTTCTTGGTAAAAAATCATCCTAAACAAACATAACCAGCGGTTAGTAAATCAAATTCGATTCAAAATAGGCGATAACTAATTTCATTAAAAATCGCACCTGTAAAACAACTGAGTAGATAACATCGGCGTATTTCACGGCCAAATTAAGCGACATAGATCTCGCCGGAGCAAGAGCATAACACCGCACCAACTCCCTTGGTATCCCGCCGAGCATATCCCTATGATTCACGACTATCACTGTCATCAATGCCGCTACCCCTGACCCAAGTGAATGACCCACAAATATCATCTTGTAACATGACCCATTCTCAATCCACAATCGTTTCAGATTCTCAGACTCCTGATTCAACAACCAAATCGCCGATTGTAACAACCCATGATGCACATATCCACCATCGAACATCTGCATCCCTAATCGATTGTTGAGTAACAGTTTGTAATCGCTCTCTTTCTTCAAATTCAACCCTCTAATTGCTAATACGATTTCACGACGATCGTGGTCGAGATAAATCAAGTGCGGAGGCGCGTGGCCGAGTGTTTCCTGGTAAGTAACACGCTTGACAACGTAATCGGGGTTTAAACGGTATCCACCAAGTGGAGGGCATTTTGGGTGGTGGAGATCTTCTTCGTATACGGCGAGGATGACGCGGCATAGGTGTGGGACGGATTCGAATTCCTCGACGGTGGCTGGTGGCCAAGTGGCACTGTCGTCGCCGCCGACGTAAGTACACCGCTTCCATGCCCATCGAAGACAGCCTAAAGCAAAAAAACACTCAACTCCACAGCAAACAGACATGTAATTTCTATTGCAAAATCCAGAAAAAAAAAAATGGGGGAAAATATTACATGGAATTGGAGAATTGGTAGTGGAAGATTTGGGTGACGATGAAGAAAGGGATTTTGTTACAGAGAATCAGCGCTGTTAGATATGGAGTAATGGTTGTCTCAAGTAACTCTCACGTGCTTGTGTGTGCAATGACGGGTTGTACGATAACTTGAATGTTGGCTTTTTATTTGGGAAAAGAACATGTCGGATTTTCCTCTTTTTTCTTTCTGGATAATATGTTCGAGAAATTGAATTTATCAATTAACTTATAATTTTAAAAAAAAAAATTATAATTTAATAATGAAGAATGTATAGATTATTATTTCACAGGATATTCAAAAGAAAAACGTAACTCTAATGATAGGTAAGAGAATTATTACAGAGCGGGAGATCTATAATAAGAATATGATAAATGTTATTTTATGTTACTTAAAATACATTATTTAAGAATATTTGTTTTATTAAATTTGTTTATTACTCATCAACGATCATATGACAATATAATGATATTTATGGTAGAGCATAACTTTTCTTAAATTTACAGCTAAGTATTTATTAAATATATTCAATGAATTGCTTTTTAATTGAATATTTTGATTTTTAATATCTATTTCTGGGTGTGTAGGCAAGAGAAGAACGTCAGGTGTTAGGATGGAAAAGTTTTTAAAAAGGCTTTTATTGTGAATGTTTTAGATTATGATAAATAAATTATAGATCAGGGTAAATTACACCAATCGTCCCTCGTGTAGGTGTCGAAAAACACATTCAGTCCTTATTTTCAAAATTTAACTCAGACGGTCCCTTATTTGTTTTAAACTTACGCGTATCATCCCTATTGACATGAAAAGACTAATTTGCCCCTAGTTATTTCCTTTATCCTTTTTTTATTTCTTTATCAGTTTACATTATATATATATATATATATATATATATATATATATATATATATATAATAAAAAAAGGGTAAACAAATATCTCTCCCTCCCGTTCAGTCCCTATTTCTGCAACAAATCACCACCACCACCTATCACCGCTGACTCCCCCGACACCACCACATATCAGCGTCACCACCTGGGATACCACAACCTATCACTGCAAACATCTTCCCTTCCCTTTCCCTAATTTTCTTCTACCTTCGTCCCTCTTCTCACTCGTTCTTATTAACCATCCAAAACCCCAAATCAGTGTACAAAAATTAGACCCCAAACAACCATCCTTATCGTCGTTCTCTCCCTCTGCCTTAAGAACACCAACAACCATCGAAACTACCAATTTCAATTTATCTGCTTCGTGGTGAAACCCAATAATCAAATCGATCCCTCCACTACTCTAATCGAATGTTATTTCTCTGAGCCACAACCATCTCCATCGAAACAATAATTCAATCTTCGAAACCTTGAACTACTGACAAGATTTAATCAACACAAATGAGACCCAGAAACAATGACAGTCACAAGTTCACACCATCTCACTGCAGTCAAAGTCCTAACCTATATTCATCTTCAAAATCGAAACAAGTAACCGATTGAAATCAAGTCCAAGACAAATCCATCGAAATAAAATCAAACCAAACCTGAAACAAACCTCAAAATCAAAATGAAAACCTACATCAGTTTCAATTTCTAGATTTGATGACGATGAAGAAGGAGGAAACCCAAAATTACATCGAAATCAAGTATTTCTCTATCTTATCATGCTACATCTCCATCTCACCCATTTCCTATGGTCTTCTTTTTTGCTTTCATTGAGTCTGTGTCTCTCAACCTATTTCTCTCTCGGTATCATGCTATATCTCCATCTCACTTGACCTCTATCTCGATATCGTATCAGAACACATGTGTGTGTGTGTGTGTTTTGGGTTACTCTTTTATCTCCGATCAGTAACAATAGCATGAGGGTTTAGAAGTGAAGGGGTGGATCATGGATGGATTGGAAAAGATGAGAGCAGGTATCGAAGAAGAATGGGGAGAAAGAGTGAGTGATCGATCGGAGGAGGTAGTGGTATTTTCCACTGTAACTGAGAGAGATAAAGTTTATAGAGAGTTGTTATTTTATTTTCTTTGTTAATTTATAAATAATAATAAATAATATTAGAATAATCAAAAAAATAAATATCCAAGGGCATTATCGTCATTTCAAATGAGGCACGGACTACATTCGCAAGAAAAAAGCATATCAAGGACGAAGTGTGCAAGTTTTAAACAAACGAGAGATGGTCTGAGTTAATTTTTGAAAATAGGGACTGAACATGCTTTTTGGCATGTGCACGAGGGACGATTGGTGTAATTTACCCTATAGCTTATTTGTCTGTTTGAGCAACCTATTAAAATGGTAATTGATAAGAAATTGAATTTGGTCATGCATAATTTTTTTTTTTTTGAAACAGAAAATATACTAAACTACACCAAAATTATTTCACTTATGTATACTGCAGGACTTGAATCGTCAACCTCAAGAATGGATGGCAACATTAGATACCATTGGGCTAGAAGCCTTTTGGTTGGTATCCAACTTATGTTTACTTATTTTCTAATATAAATTAAAGAATAAAATGGATGTTTTTTCATTGCATTAAAGTTTTTGTTTTCTTTCTTGTACCCTATGTCATTATACAATAATACATAGATATTCTTTCATAAAGCTTTGTTAAAGAGTTATTCCTAAAATGATGGGAAATTGACTAATATAACCTTTTTTTGGTGTTTTTTTTAAATCTAACTTTCTTTTTGCAAAATAACCATATACTCCGGAATCGGCCATTTCGGACTCATTTTCGGATGTATTGCCCATTTCGATGCCTCCGGATTGCCCATTCTGGATTATCCGTACATGTTTCGGACCTAGGATTTGAATTTCAAAATCTGGAATATAATTTGAATAATCCGGACGCTCGACTTCATTCTTGATCTTGTTTCGACATTCTGAATCGATTCTGGCACACGAGTCCAATTCCGATTCCAACCTCCGACACACAACTCCGACATGGAAGACGACCATTATGACCCGGTTATTTTACGGGTATATGTTCTTCACTTCAAAAACCTATTTTGCTTGTTTGTATACCATGATTATTCACCAAGAACTACCGATCTGGAATGCGTAGAACATATTTGGAATGAACTGAAACCGTTCCGGAGTGTTAATTTAGTAAGTCATTGCAATAGGACCAACCCAAAACTAGTTTATATGCTTAGGTATTGCTACTTTAGATCGAAATGTGGTGCTCTGGTACTTAAAAACTAATTGATATGGTCTGGAATAAGTCTGGAACACGATGAACTATTCTTGAACTGGTCCAGAATATTGGTCAGTTTTCGTTCCGGCATGAAGTGTTAAAACATTTTTTATTTGGGCAGCACAACAGGGTTTTTGATGTATTCGTTACACGGTCATGTAAAACCAAAATCAGTGGGCAAATTCTTGAGGCATTCAAAGACAGACCGGAATGCGTGCATATGCTCTGGAATTCATGTTTTGGGAGGTAGTTAGACATTCCTAATGTAGATGGGGACCATTTTGCTTCTACCTTATGTCTTTTTCCACGAATTTATCATGGACCCCCAAAGCGAAATAGGTGAAATGGTTTTTGAGATTAGTGGTTACGAGTTGTCTTTCAGGAAGAAAGAATTTTGTCTTATCACGAGCTTCCGGTTTAGTGACTATTTTCCTACTTCTGTTTCGGCATCACCTTCCATTCCCATTTCTTTCCTATGGTCGCAGGTAAAGTCTCAGTGAAATTAGAAGATGTGATTAAGGTGTTTAAAAAAGTCACTTAATAAATTATCGGATAAGGATGTGGTCCGTGTATGTCTCATCTATCTGTTAGAGAAGGGTTTCAACGGTCGGTTGAAAAAAAAAAACAGTATGTGTCAAAGGAGTATTTCTCTTTGCTATCCAACCTTGATGAATTCAACAGGTATCATGTTGTTATTTTATAACTACATATTATAATTAATTATGTTATTACTAATATTTTTTTCTATTTTTTTACAATTTTAATAGGGAATTTTTTATGTCGCGGATATCCATAGGGGTGATAATTTGGGATCAATTTTACTCACATCTAATTATGGTATTCAATAAGGTTGACAAGCATCTACATCTAGTTGAACAGAAAGAAAAACAACCTGAAAAATGACATACACCATAAACGACTTTTTATACACTTTTAAGGTAAGTACATGAACAGTTTTTTATTATTATTTATTGTGTTTACTAACTTTCTAATAAATGATTATTTTAGATATGGATTCTCAAGACTTTTCCTATGAGCAATTTGTTTGGTACCCGACAACAGAATGTGATCCATCAGGTTATTTCATGGTCGAAATTCAGGCTTTTACAAAACCCTCAATGCAGCCAGTTTCTAAAAATTGACGACGTATGGTTACTTACATATTTTTAAATTTTATTTTGTATGTATAAGTTATGTTTATTTATTATTTTATAATTTAGTAGCAATATATAAACTTATACAGAAATTGGAGACCACAGAAGCTGAGAGTCATGTTGAATGGTGGATAGCTAGTTCCGTGTGGATCGATCCCCCTGATTTTCCCAACACAAAAGTTCACATGGCACATTCCCTAACACCATCACCCAAAAACTTCCCTACCCATGAGCCTTGAGAAAAGAAGCACTTATAGATGATCCATTTCATCCGGCACCACCATCATTGTTGACTGTCGAACCATCAACTCACAAGGACCGAATTATTAGTAACTTGCAAAACAAGATTTGTCACTTGCAAATGGAGCTTAGTGAATGGCGCAAGTAGTTAAGGACACGGATAAGCGTTTAGCAGAGCATGATGCTACTTTAGCCATGGTTCTAAAACTTATCAATAAGACTCCCGAAGATGATGATGGTACCTCGAAGAGGGTGGAAGTACATTGTTAATTATTTCACCGTTATGGGTCCTTATGTTTTTGCATCGTTTACAAGTAAATATTATCGAACCGTATAGGCACTCGTCGTGCCAGATGCTCGTACCACATACTACAATGACGATGACGATGACTTATGGATTAGGCACACCCATACAACCACTGAATGACGGCCCTGAGCAGCTGTCTCCATGTATTCAATCGTCAAATGTAAAAGAGATTACGCGGGATGAATACAAAACATCGTCGCTAGCACCTCTTAGGTGTTCTAAGCGCCAAAGAGTTATGTACATACGATATAAGTCCTCATAGATACAAATGAAGAGGAAAAGTGTTACACGATAACAACCAACATCATTGGACAATCTTTTAGGACCTACCATACACATTGTATATAAAAACGGGATGGTTCATTGCGTTTGGTCATAGTTATTTGACCGCTTTGTTGTTGGTGATTTGTTATCATCATTGTTATTTAAGTATAATAGGATTACTTTTTTGACTAAAAATGATATTGATAAATATTAAACAAGTAGGGAAGGTCTAGAGTACACACTTGTTTAAGTTTGATCAAGTATCAAAGTATATTGTCATTTAGGGGCGAAGCCCCTAAATAAACGGGGGTCCGAGGGCAGCGCCCCTGGCGGGTTCCAAGGGGCAGAGCCCCTTAATTGGGTTATATTGTTGTATTAAAAATGTATCAGAAAATCCAAATTTTGAATATTTGACCCGGTTTTGACTTTGCATTAATCCTTATACAAAACCCGGATTTATAATAGTTTTTACTGTTGAGAAAAAACTGTTATATGACAGTTTTGACAGTTTTTCAGATAAGGAAGGTTTATAACCAATTTTAGTCACTTTTCTGGTACTCACAAAATTACACCATCACATTCTCTCTTTCTTTTCTCTCTGATTTTATCCGAGTCTTATCCAATTGAGGATTTGGGAGTACCACCCAAATATTCGATTTGAAAGTGATTATCACGATTCTCATATTTCTAAGTGCCACTAAACCATATTTCTGACATTTGCTACGATTAAGTTTTATAAACGGTTATATGTAGATAGTCATGGAGGATAGTGGTCATGTGATGTAAGTAATATAATTATGTGCTCATTATATATTGTGCTTCTAATAACAATATATACTTTAATACAAAAAAAAACTGGCAGCACATCATGATGTGGATCTCATTGTCACAAGAGCGTAGAGCGGATGATGCTTGGTGAACGGTTGTGTCATCGGCTTCCAACACTGATACATTTGACTGGAGTGACATGGCTGACGGATCTGTTTACCAAGTTTTAGTAGACTGTGATATGGTATATTTGTGTTTGGATTACATTACCTGAGTATGTATATTTCTAACCTTTTTTGTAGCTTTACATCCCAATCAATATACCACATGCTCATTGTTGTTTGGGTGATTTAGATTTGAAGACATTCAAAATGACTATATACTATAGTCATTGGAAGGGCCGCTACTGTTCAAAAAATGATGATTCTTTTACAGGTATGAGAGCCCGCATCTATAGATTGCTAGTGGGTGTCAACTATTGGGGTACCGGACCAACTGATTCAATTTCACATGAGAGCTTCAGCATGACCCTAGAAAAGGCCCTATATGTACCACAACATATTGACAACATAGAGGATTGTGGGGGCTTTTGTGTTGGTTCCTAGAGGCGTTGATCACCAGGAAATCGATTTTTATAACATGTAAAACCGGTCCATGGGCTATGGTTTATCGAAAATGACTGGCGAAAATTTTTTGGGGTACAAGGTCAAAGATTATTTGAACATTGTATTTTTAATATCACTTAAAGACACATTCCTTTAGTTTATGTATTTATTAGTTGTTTGTTGATTTTAATTGCATTTTTACATTTTATAAAACCAAAATTTATGCATTTTATAAAAGCAAATTTTATACATTATATAAAACCAAAACTTATAATAAAAGAAGAATCACATGTTACATGAAAAAGCAAATAACAAAAAAAAATTAAAATGTATTCCGGAATCATACTCTGGAATTCTGGAGACCTCTCTGGGATAATGTGTTTCGGATAATATGGTTACTTAAAATGATTGTATCTAGAGGAGTTGTATCATTTATAAGGGTTAGATTACTCAATTTCCTTAAAATGATCATATTTAGAGGAGTTGTATCATCAAATCATCATCATTTTCAGATTTAAATAAAATAACCATGATACATGTAAGCATATCAACTAAATTTGTGGGAAATGCATTCTTTTGACAAAAGGTAAGTACAATAAACATCTGTGGGTTTGATTTATTTCTTAAAGAGGAGGGAGTCCTTCCCTCCTAACTCACTCAATTTACTGTCACATCAACGTCACATCAATTTTTCTCGCATCTCTCTTCCATCTTTCTCAACCCACAATACATGAGAATTCTATCTTTCCCAACTCACTCAACCCACTCAATTTTTAATTTTAAAATAAATACACACTAATTAAAATCATTCAAAATTAATTAACAAAAACATTAAAAACATACAGAACTAATCCATAAAGTAATTAAAACATACAAACATAATTTGGTACAAGTTTTAAAGCATGAGATACAACTAACTAATAGATAAAAAAGAGAAAGCTAGAGAGAGTGTGAGAAAGAGAGAGAGAGAGGAAGCAGTTTTACCAACCCGCCGAAGAAGAACAAATGTTTGAACCCACTTGACCCGCTTATTGAATGAATTGTATTTTGGAGGTACCATTGGTACCTCCCCCCTTTTTGTGATGACTCCTTCCTCCAATTGTGATCAGTCCAAACTTATTGGTACTTCTTTGACGGTTCGAGGAAATTAGGGGAAAGCTCATTGGGAAGTGGTCAAGTGGATAGTACAACACTTGAAGGAACGTTTGATGTTTGTCTGGTCTATGGTGTCAATGCACGACATCTGGACTTCATTGGATTGATAGAATCGGACCATGAAAGTGATTCAAAGATAAGAAGATTGATTGGTCTCGTTTAGAGCCTTCTTTTAAATATAGAGAACCCTATCATGTTCTATGACAGGTTATGCATTCAAAAATCTTGTGCCAAATATTATTGGTGATTGGTCTCATTCAGATGATGTTTAAGTCAAGGTGGAAATTATAAAGTGTAACTTGAACATTTGGAGCATACATATGGAGCATTTGATTTCAATAGAGCACTTGGAACTCAATGGAGCACTTGGTGTTCATGGATAAAGAGCACTTGGTGTTCATGGATAATGTGACAAAGGAACGGATCATCTGAGAATGGAATGGATCATCTAACAAAGGACAGGGTCTTTAAAATTGGGTATGGAGCACTTGAGAATGGAATAGAGCATCTTGGTGCATTGATGTGTTATCTATTATCTAGAAGTGTCATCCTATGCTTGGATGTGCCACTTTGGAGAAAAGTTGTGCTACTTAGAAGAAAAGTGTACCACCTTGAGATACAAGTGTGCCATTTGTAAAAAAAGGAGTGCTAAGTTGGAGGTAGGTGTGCCATCTTGGAGGAAATCTGTCACGCTTGGATAAGGTGTGACATTCCTTGCATAATATATGACATCTTGGTGCAAGGTGTGCCACTTGTGTTCCTTGATGTGCCATGGTATCTCTTGATGTGTCACTTATGTTATGATATTCACTATGATTCCCAAGATTGTCCAAGGATGCTCAAAAGTTGATGATGCTCAAGGATTATTACATGATGTGCCGCCATAATAGTTGATGTGTCATGGTGATCTTGATTTGTCACTCTTGCATCAAGATGTGCCACTATAGATCTTGATGTGCCACTCTTGCATCATGATATGCCCTATAGATCATGAAGTGTCATTATGATGTGCCACTAGGATGAATGTTTCAGAAGTTATTGCATGACGGATTGTGATTGTTGACACCATTCATGGGCCTATGGGCCATTGGACTTGGCCTATTATCGTTTTAGGTCTGATTTCTTCATTATAAATAAGGATGTCTACTAAGTCATTTGAAGTGTCGTTTGTATCCTTAGTGAGTAGGTCGAATCTATGTTGAGTTGTACTTACAACCTTTGTTTGACAACTCTTTAAATAAAGAATATTCCCCTCCTACCCGTAGACATAGGTCACTTAGAACAAACCAAGTAAATATCGTGTCTTTGTCCATTTTTGGTTTCGTGTTTTATCCGAATTACTTCCTAATAATAATCATCAGAACTTGGAAAATGACATATTTATTCTAAGTTTTGATTAGTATCGTCTGGTTTTCCTAACATACATACATATATATATATATATATATATATATATATATATATATATATATATATATAGAGAGAGAGAGAGAGAGAGAGACAGAGAGTTAGATTCTGAAGAGAACAATTATATAATAGAGAACGCGATAACAAATCTAGACAATATATTTTTTGCCGCAAAACTCTCCCGCATACCGGCGTGACAAAAGAATGTAATATTCATATTTGAATATAAACCAACTACACCGTAACTACCATTCGGTCAGATATTTCTTTTTGCCGCAAAACCCTCAAACGTACCGAAAGAGGTGTTGGTGACGATGACGGATATTCACATGTAAATAAGTATTTTCATATATGAATACATATGTATATTCATATATGATTAAGTATATGTCTATTCTCAACTGATTATACATATATGAATATACTTATATATTCATATATGAATATAATTTGTTCCATCGTCCCGGTATGCTGGAGCGCTTAAGCGGAAGATTTGAAATATGTGATAATAAACATACCTTTATATTCACAAATGAATACCTAAACCTATGAATTCAGACTCCACCATTTTTGACTTGTGTTGTCGCCATCCACGAACCACTTTCACAGTAGGAGAATGAAAAAGTTGATGGGTTTTAAGCACTATAACACTCATATGGTGCACATGCAACCCTAAATGCTTTAGATCTAAGTTTTCCCTAATTATACATGCAATTTCAATTTTCCAAAGTATACATCCTAACTAGCATATGATTGAGGATATACAACATAGAAACCAAGTTAAATGAATACCTCTTGATGTAGCTAGTAGTTCTTGGCCTTTGAAAGCTTTAGCACCTCAAGTGTAATGCCTCTAATGTGTCACAAACACCAAATGCAAGAGGAAGCTTATGAGAAGAGGCTATATAGCTCAAAATCGATTGTTACTCTCTTAGAATGTATGAGCATCAATTTTAGGGGCTGGGGGTTGCTTTTATAGTGTGGCAAAGACTAGGGTTTCATCCATGCAAACCCTAATGCACCATGACCCTTCATATTTCTTAGGCTCCATGGGTTAAAACTTCATGGACTATAATATAGGTTTAGCCCATCCTAATCAACCATGCATCATTAGGCCATACTATAAGTACCATTGATTTACTTAATCAGTCCCTGTAAATTTAATCAGTCTCTTTTGATCATTAAATTAATTCCAAATTAATTCTTGATCAATACTAATTAAATAATATGATTTCTCAATTAATATATTATACTTTAAATATATTAATAAATCACAAATAACCTCTTTCTCAAAAGTTCATCCTATCAAATTGCTCTGGTGAAGGCAACCCAAAAGGATCATGCTACTATCGGGTCAAGTACATACCAATTATAGTTATGGGCTTAGCCACCTAATCCGACAATTTCCCACGTAGATAAGTCTAATAACTATAACTGCCAATGCAACTTCAAAATCCGATTAGCAATCGTAGCTCTCAAAAGCCGCTGTCGAACTCTGATCTAGTCAGTGACGCGTCCTTTAGATAAGGGATCATATATTCCTCTGTTCTTCAAGATATCATGCGGACAAATGCGTGGAACATAGTCATACTTATTGTCCTGCAGTTTGTTTCCCGATTTCTGATTTGTTTAGCATAGAACATAATTGAACACATCAATTGAGTTCTGACCGGGCCCGACACATAAGCCAAAACAAAATCATCGAGGGGCCCAAGATATCGCTTTTAATCCTCTTAGGATAAAAGGAACAGATAAACTTCGACTTATATGCTTGTACTAACTACTAGTTAAATCATGCACAATGATACGGTTTATAACATCAAGTTACTGATGCATTTTCATACCATCAATGCACAACCAACTTGTAGTCAACAACTCATATATCTTGGTTTGAAGATTATATGATATTATCGTCTAAC
This sequence comes from Lactuca sativa, assembly GCF_002870075.4. Classification (NCBI taxonomy): domain Eukaryota; kingdom Viridiplantae; phylum Streptophyta; class Magnoliopsida; order Asterales; family Asteraceae; genus Lactuca; species Lactuca sativa. The sequence goes on along the minus strand of NC_056625.2, from coordinate 87,702,611 downwards.
AATCACTCATGATAAATTCCATGAAGTGATTCATGTGAGTGTGAGTGTAGCAAACTTTTGCTATGTCTAACACCTTAGACAATCTACAAGCCAATTCATGACAGTCTAACCTCATAACCTACTTCCAAAGTATGATCGACTGTGGATAGTTTGAATAATCTTATTATTCTGGAAGTCAAAACATGCAAAGTGAAAACAATAGTAAAAAATTGACACAAGATAGTAACTTTACTTATAAATAAAACTCCTTTTATTCAATCATCAAATGTTAATTACATTTTAGCTATTACACGTTTCTAAATATTTAACTAATCACTAAAAATAATATCGTCCTTCAGCTCGATACTCTTAGCATGCTGCAAATGCTTAACCTTACGCGGTCCCTTCGTAAGGGGATCTGTTGGGTTATCCTCTGACGATATCCTCTTAACTACGAGGAGTCCTTCTTCTACTCAATGTCTTAAGAAGTGGTATTTTCTGTTAATATGCTTGGATCTTCAATGATCTCTTGGTTCCTTGGTTAAGGTGACCACCCCTTCATTATCGCAGAAAATCTCCACATGCTCCTTTATGGATGGTACAACTCCAAGGTCTCTGATGAAGTTTTTCAACCATATCGCCTATTTCGATGCTTCGCTCGCTGCTATGTACTCTGATTCACACGTTGAATCAACCATGGTCTCCTGCTTGGAACTTTTCCATGTTACTACTCCTCCATTTAGGGTAAACACCCAGCCCGACTGAGAGCGCAAATTATCTATGTCGGTCTGAAAACCGGCATCACAATACCCTGTCACTCTCAAATCATCACTCCCACCTAGGGTAAGGACCCATTCCTTAGTCCTCCGCTGGTACTTAAGAATGTTCTTTACTGCAGTCCAGTGAGCTTTACCAGGATTCCCTTGATATCTTTTGACCATGCTCAAAGCAAAGGCCACATTAGGGCGAGTACAAGTCATAACATACATGATCGAGCCAACTGTGGAAGCATAAGGTATTTGACTCATCTCTACTATCTCAGCCTCTGTATTCAGACTTTGAGTCTTACTCAATTTGGTATTGCTCTGGATAGGTAAGTCACCTTTCTTGGAATTCTCCATGTTGAAACACTTCAACACCTTGTCCAAGTAGGTACTTTGACTAAGTCCTATTAGTCTTTTACTCCTGTTTCTTAATATCCTTATCCTTAGAATGTAAGCAGCTTCTACAAGGTCCTTCATAGTGAAACACTTCCCAAGCTAGGACTTAACCTCCTTCAAGGTTGGGATGTCACTTCCTATGAGCAGTATGTCATCCACATACAATACCAGAAAGCCAACTATACTCCCACTAGCTTTGACATATATACAGGACTCATCTTCGCTTCTCGAAAAACCAAACTCTTTGACTTTCTCATCAAAACAAAGATTCCATCTGCGAGATGCTTAGTTCAATCCATAAATAGATTTCTCAAGCTTACACACTCTATTAGGGTACTTTGCATTGACAAAACCCGTTGGCTGAAATATGTAAACATCTCCAACCAACTTTCCATTAAGGAAAGTGGTTTTGACATCTATTTGCCATATTTCATAATCATGAAATGCAGCTATGGCTAACATAACCCTTATAGATTTAATATTCGCTACTGGTGAGAAGGTCTCATCATAGTCAACTCCAGGAGTTTGAGTAAAGCCCTTCGCAACCAATCGCGCCTTATATGTGTGTACTATCCCATCCATGTCGGTCTTCTTCTTGAATATCCATTTGTACTCAACTTTCTTGCGACCTGGTACATTGCCAACCAAGTTCCAAACTTAATTGTCATACATGGACTGAATCTCGCTATCCATCACCTTTTTCCATTTAGCAGACTCAAGGCCTGCCATGCATTCCTTGTAGTTAAATGGCTCATCCAAATTTACCAGTGTGCTATCACTGATAAACACATCACCTTCAGTAGTAATATGGAAACCATAAAACTCAGGTGTCATCCTAACTCGAGAGGAACATCGAAGAGCAAATGACTCGTCAATAGGTTCACCAGAAGTTTCCTCTTCTGGTTGAGTGCTAGTGTTTGCAATTCCTTCATCACTTAACTCTTGAAGCTCTTCAAGGTCAATTTGCCTCCCACTGTCCTCTTAGCATATGATTTCTCTCTCTCGAAAAATCTCTCTCCTTGAAATGAAGACAACATTGTCACTCGGTCTATAGAAGAGATACCCAAAGGATTTCTGCGGGTAGCCGATGAAAATACATCGCTCACTACGAGGTTCGAGCTTGTCGTGATTCTCTCGTCTTACGAAAGCCTTGCAACCCCAAACCTTGATGTGTGCTAACGAGTGAACCTTCCCTACCCATATCTCGTGAGGTGTTTTGGTAACCTTCTTAGTAGGGTCTAGATTAAGGATATGTGTGGCAGTCTCTAAAGCATACCCCCAGAATGAGATAGGTAACGAAGCTCGACTCATCATGGAACGAACCATGTCCAACAAGGTTCGATTGCGCCTCTCAGCCACACCATTCAACTACGGTGTCCTAGGTGGCGTCAGCTGTGAAACAATTCCACATTCCTTAATATAGTCATGAAACTCGATACTAAGTTACTCACCACCTCGATCGGATTGTAGCAACTTTATCTTCATGCCCAATTGATTCTCCACTTACTGCTTAAACTCTTTGAACTTTTCAAAGGTTTCTGACTTATGCTTGATTAAGTAGATATAGCAATATCTGCTGTAATCATCAGTAAAAGTCACAAAGAAGCGGTTAGCATCACTTGTAGCGTATCTGAAGGGTCCACACACATCGGTGTGTATGAGATCCAACAAACCCCCACCCCTTTCACAAGTACCATTGAAGGGTGACTTGGTCATCTTTCAAAGCAAACAAGATTCGCAAGTTTCATATGACTTTAAGTCGAATGACTCCAACACACCAGCCTTTTGGAGTTGGCCTATGCGCTTCTTGTTGACATGTCCAAGACGACAATGCCACAAGGATGCCTTCTCCAAACCATTGGACGAATCAATATTCAATACATTATTTCCTAAGTTATCTACAACCATCACAGTTTCATATATACCATTACAAGGCAATGCTTTAAAATATAATACACCATTATAGAAAGCATTTATAGAACCAATTTCATTATCAAATGAAAATCTAAAACCTTGTTTATACAAACCATGAAAAGAAATAATGTTTCTCGCCATATCTGACGAGTAACAATAATTATTCAAATCTAAATTTAACCCACTACTAAGCAATAAATAATAAACTCCAATCTTGGTCACATGCGACACTTTCCTATTCCCCATGATTAAGTTTATCTTCCCGTGCTTCGCATCCATACTTCCTTTTAGTCCCTGCAAATCAGAACAAATGTGAAATCCACAACCTGTATCAAGGACCCAATAATTAGTATGTGATGAGTTATTAAATAGAATAGTGTAAATACCTATGAAGGTGGGATTTATCTTCACATACTTAATGTTCTGCAAGTATTTGGAGAAGCTTCGTTTCTAGTGCCCTTTTTCATGACAATGGAAGCACTCTGCTTCCTTTGGATTGGTATAAGGATTAGCAGAACCAGCTTTGGTCCCACTGGAAGAGGATCCATCAAGAGACTTTCCCTTGCGGATCTTAGAAGGAGACTTCCTCTTCTTCCCTTTCCTATGTCCAATTGCTAGAACAAGGTCAGCAGCAGTGGGAGTAGGTACAACAACCTTGCCTTTCAAATTGCTTTTTGTAGTTCTTAGTAGGCCTTGAAGCTTGCTCACAGTGACTTCCTCCTTGTTCATATGATAATTCATTCTGAACTGATCATAACAAGAAGGCAAAGAATGTAGGATGATGTCAATAGCAAACTCTTCATCGAAGTTCACATTCAACTTCAACAAGCGGTCCACAAACCTCTGCATCTTTTGCAAGTGGGCCGTGATGGACTCTCCATCCTTCATTTTGGTTGTGATCATGAAGGTAATGATCTCATACCTTTCCTGCCGATCACTTTGATGGTACATTTCCATCAAATCTTGGTGCTTCTCAAAGGGCCAGAAGTCCTCATAGGACTTTTGAAGCTCAGCAGTCATTGTAGCAATCATAATGCACGACACCTTTGTCGTGTCCCTCTCATGTACCCTGTATTCCTCGATTTTCTCGGGAGTAGCAGTTTTCTCATCAATCTCCTTTAACTCTTTATCGAGGACACATTCCTTGTCCTCGTAGTGAAGGGCCATACGAATGTTTCGAATCCAATCGTTAAAGTTTGACCCATCGAAGATAGTTCTCCCAACCAAGTTCATGAGGGAGAATTAGCTAGAAGGGTTGGAGCCTGAAGCATTATTTGGGATAGACATCTGAAAAGGAAAAGAACAAATTTATATTAGATAAGAGTCCTTAATATAACACTCAAACGAAATATTAAGGCTAGGACCGAACACAATATTTTGCAATTCGGAAGAGGGATGCCGTAACCCAATTGCAAAATATTTGAAGGTAGGTAAATGACGATTTACCAATTTACACCATGAAAAACAAAATTGATTATTAAGTTTTAAATTGGATTGAAATTCCTAGATTCTTTTGAGATTCATTGAACTTTTCAGTGGCATGTTTAAATCTCGATTATGCCCTTCAAGTTTGTGACTGGGATACCGAGGATCACAAACAAGGTGTGAATAACCATACAAATTGCTTGGTACTCTTGATGTCACTTATCATGTAACGTCCCAAAAATACGAGCCAAAAATTTCATTTTTAAAACATATACTCAGCAAAACATTAGAAATAAAACGTTCACCGATTATATCATTTCATAAAAGATATCGTATGTCTGGAAAAACATTTTATAAAACATAATAATGTCAGAGTACAAATCCCCAGGAAGATCTCATAGTGCGGAATACAAGGCATGTGTGTGATGTGCCGCTAGCTCCTTCCCCTTCGAAGAAGAGGTACCGGAAACCAAAACTAAAAACTATAAGCACGAAGCTTAGTAAGTTCCCCCATCATACCACATACCATACAATCACATATCATACATACTGTCAGGCAATTCTGGGGTGCCCGACCTACCTGGTACGGCGATTCTGGGGTGCCGACCTACCCGTGTCAAGCCGTTCTGGGGTGCTGACTACCCATGTCAAGCCATTCTGGGGTGCTGACTACCCATCAGTCCTAACAACCGATCCTCGGGGACTATTTCACCTCCTACTGCTACTATAAAATATATCATAACATAACATATTATCAGACATATCTGGGGTGTCCGATCTACCCTTCGGTCCTTACGACCGAACTTGGGGACTATTCCCCTCCTACCACCCCTATTGCATCTAGCATATCATGCCAGCATATAAACATATCATCACATACTGTCAGACATATCTGGGGTGTCTGACCTACCCTTTGGTCCTAACAACCGAACTCTACTACTATCACATATACATATCATGCCAGCATATAAACGTATCAGGTAGTAGCAAACCTAGATGATATCACAAAGACAATCATCTAACAAACAACTCCTACTGGTGGGCCGGCATTGTGGCCGTAGACCCACCGCTACTGGAAGGTAACTCACCTCAAAGTAGATGTTGATCTGCGTGGGAACTGATTATCTTCTGCTGCTGCTGCCCCGGAAATCCTCCGGCTATAATCCCCACAAAACACTCAGTCAAATACTGCTAACCGACCTCAGGGTAAAATGACCATTTACCCTTAACCAAACCAAGAGTCAAAGTCAAATTCAACTTCCAGTTGACCCGACTCGCCGAGTTGGCTTGCCAACTCGCCGAGTCCCTATCCATTCGATTGACCATAATCTCGTCTCTACTCGTCGAGTTAGGCATTGACTCGATGAGTTTTCCTTCTAAACTGAAGTCCAATAGTCATTCATCCTACTCGTCGAGTTGTATGAACAACTCGTTGAGTTCATCTTCATCCGAAGAACATTCTATGCTGAGACTCGCCGAGTTGTATGAACAACTCGCCGAGTCTGTTCTTGAGGCAAGAAGATTACCTTGAACTCGCCGAGTCAGGGCATTGACTCGCCGAGTTCCTTCATGAGTGAGTCTGGCTTCCGACCCACTGAGTCACACCCCATGACTCACTACTCCACCCAGCAAACACGAAAAGGGGGAAAACTCGGGGACTCGCGACTCGACTCGCCGAGTCCGATGAACGACTCGCCGAGTCTTTCACTTGCAAATACTATATACTCGATTTTGCTTGAATCCAGCTCATGCCATTCATAGATCTGGGTTTCTAGGGCTTGATTAACACGTAAAGTTTCCAACTTTATGTGTAAATAAACACCAATGAAGGTTTTAGGGCTCAAAATGCACTAAAAGAGTAGATCTAGGGCTTTCATGCAATATGGCTCCATAAAGGTAGTAGATCCGAGCACCTAGAGCTCAATCATGCCTAGATCTAAAGGTTAATCAACTTATTACAAACCCTAACTCATAATCAAGCTTGGAAATGGCTCAAGAAGGACTTTAATGGAGCTATAAGGGACTATAAGCATGAAAACAGAGGGAAACTGAGTTATACCTCAAGGAAATCATTGAAATAACACCAATATGTCTGGCCTCCTTCTTCTCTTCTTGATCTACTCTCATTTTCTCTCAAAATCTTCAAGAAAACACACCAAAGCACTTCAATCTCATAAGGAACAAGGGTTGGACGATATAGGGAGCTCTGAGGGTGAAGGGGGCGAGCTTGGGGGCGCATAAGATGACTTAAATAGGGTGCAAACCCTTGAAATTTAGGGTTTCATCAGACAGCGGGGACTCGCCGAGTCCAGAATATGGACTCGCCGAGTCACCAACTTAAACGTGCTCCATATCCCATCTCTACTTGGCGAGTCGGGCCTACAACTCGCCGAGTCCAAGGCTAAAAATGCAAAACACTTAGATAAATTTTTACATACCAGGAACCAGGTGCTACATATCACCTAATCAATGTGTAGGTTAACCATACATGCTCCATTAATCTATGGCATACATCAAGCTACCCTTCGCCACCCTTGTCAGTCCCAAATTAGTGTGTCGGTTAACCACGCACGCTCCATTAACGACTTGGCAAGGTGCAAAGTGTAATTTCATGGAATAGCACTATTTTCACATTTTTCCTAAAGTAACTAAGATTGGGAATTTAGTAAAACATTTAGTTACTTTTATAATTATCATTATAATTATAACGAGAATTAATGTCCTATCCTACCCATTCAGCTAACGACTCTCCACCAGTCAAGGAAGCGGTGGGTGAGAGTGGACATCCATTAAACCACCATTTTATAGGCAATAACCTTATACCCCCCCCCCCTTATAGAACGGCTTCGTGAATGAGGCCTACTAACGGTAAGACTGACTTGTCTTATACATATATATAATCATTAAACTTATAATGTTATAATAGTATAAGGGTTGAATTTTAAACTTTTAAAATTGTAAGGTTTGGAATTAAATGTTTCATAAGTGAGACTTTACAAATTCCAAAACTTGAGGGCAGGTTTTGTAACTCTTCAAAACTTTTGGTTTCCATAACTTATGAAAACTTATGAGTTTAATGTTCATGAATGAGACTTTTAATATAACTTGAGGACAAGTTACAAAACTCACTTCAAGAACAATTTATATCAATATTAACCAACAACATTATCATATAATTTACCATTGATCTAATGTAACTCATATAGCAAAGCAATTCATATCAAATAATACAATAATCATCTTATTATCTTAAAATTTTACAATTATCCTTCAATTGGATGAGGATAATCATTACCAAATCAAAAAACTCGAATTTTATGATACAAAACAGTTTGTGGTAATGATCCTAATCCAATCCTGGCCAAAAACTTGAAATTCTGCAAAAAGAAGGTTCCACTCGACGAGTACATGAACTGGCTCGTCGAATTTCCCTTTTTGTGAGTAAACTCATCGAGTCAGATCATTGGACTCGGTGAGTTCATCAGTCAGAGACCAGAAAATCGATTTTTTCAGCTTTGAAAAATAACCAAGTATCAATATAACAGAAAACAATCATATGCTCTGATACCACTGATGGGGTTTAAGCACTATAACACTCTTATGGCGCACATGCAACCCTAGATGCTTTGAATCTAAGTTTTCTCTAATTATACATGCAATTTCAATTTTCCAAAGCATACATACTAAGTAGCATATGATTGAGGATATACAACATAAAAACCGAGTTAAATGAATACCTCTTGATGTAGCTAGTAGTTCTTGGCCTTTGAAAACTTTAGCACCTCAAGTGTGATGTCTCTAAGTTGTCACAAACACCAAATGCAAGAGGAAGCTTATGAGAAGAGGCTATATAGCGCAAAATCGGTTGTCACTCTCTTAGAATGTATGAGCACCGATTTTAGGGGCTACGGGGTTGCTTTTATAGTGTGACAAAGACTAGGGTTTCATCCATGCAAACCCTAATGCACCATGACCCTTCATATTTCTTAGGCTCCATGGGTTAAACCTTCATGGAATATTATATAGGTTTATCCCATCCTAATCAACCATGGATCATTAGCCCATACTATAAGTACCATTTATTTACTTAATCAGTCCTGGTAAATTTAATCAGTCTCTTTTGATCACTAAATTAATTCCAAATTAATTCTTGATCAATACTAATTAAATAATATGATTTCTCAATTAACATATTATACTTATAATATATTAATAAATCCTAAATAACCTCTTTCTCAAAAGTCCATCCTATCAAATTGCTCTGGTGAAGGCAACCCAAAAGGAACATGCTACTATCGGGTCAAGTACATACCAGTTATAGTTATGAGCTTAGACACCTAATCCAACAAAAGTATCGCCTCTACCTTTGCCACCATCATCGTCGATGATAGCCTACCCTCCAATAACATTTTCCATTACTCCATATCTTCTAATCAGTTATGCAGCCAAACCACAATGAAATAAAATGGAAGAAATTACTATAACACTCTAAATTTTTAAACAAAATTTTCATTTTTAAAACCACACAAAACACAGTTTCACATTTCTCAACCCAAGTTATAATTTGTTCAAAACACAAGCTAACAAAATATTTGACAATATCCCAGAACCCTCAAAACATAATCTCTAGCTGGTGTGTACAATCATGTCGGCGCCTTCCCGCGATCCTGAGATGTACCTGAAACACATTTCACACAACACTCTTAGCACGAAGCTTAGTGAGTTCCTTAAAATACCACATACACAATAATTAGCCTCTCATGGCTATATCTTAATAAGGACCCTCCGGTCATATGTCTCAATGAGGACCCTTCGATCTCACAGCACGGGTTGGACCCTCCAGTCCTGTATCTCAGTGAGGACCATCCGGTCTCACAACTCAGTTTGGACCCTCTAGTCCTATCTTGATAAAGCGCATAAATCACAAAGACAGAATGCATAATATATCACATAACTTAGTATAAGCACATAAGACCCTCCAGTCAATAACTCAGACAAGACCCTCCGGTCACACAGTATTACCATTTAGGTAAGTATAGTGAGAAGGCTCACCTCATAAAGTAAAGCAGTATATCCCATACCCGAACTGTCGGTCTAGACTCCGCCTAACATATATCACATTTCCCTCTAATTAATAATTAATATTAACAACTCCCAAAAGGTTTTAGGCTAAATTCCTCTACTAAACCCTATAAGGGTAAAAGACCATTTTACCCCCTCCATGGACTCCAAAGTACACAACTTGACCAAAACCCTAAAAGTCAAGAGAATTCAACACCCAACGTGTACGCTAAGCGTACGTCCCTCTACGTTGGGCGTACAGTCAGCCATGCATGCATCGGCGTGACTCAGGTCTACGCTACGCGTAGCTGGGAGTACGCACGACTTACTCCCCAGACTTCTTCTTTTCACTCTTTTAGTCTTAATTCGTTAAGACCATTGCTACTACTTCATATTTAGGTTGAATAAAGTCCATTACTCCATAAATTTGGTGACTTTAAGCCTTAACATTGTTGGACAAGTCTAAATCTCATAAACTCTCATCCTTTACTCACAAAGGTCCTCATATCTCATGCATGGAGAGATCTTGACAACCAATATCTCATTTTTATGAGTCCAAACAACTAGAAACACCTAAATAGACATGTATTATGCTCTGGAGTTCACAAAACTCATAAAGCTTCAAGCTTGGGACATAAAGCCCTAAGAATGGACCAAAAATGAACTAATCAAATAATGAGAAAGCTTTGAGCTTGATACCTCTTAATGATACACCAACCACAAAGAAAATCAGATCCAAAATCTTGGACACTAACTCTTCTTCCTTCAACTCCTTCTTCTTAAGAGAAATCCACAAGAACACTCAATAAGCTCACAATTGCTCTCACAAGCTAAGGAAGCGGGATTTAGGGTTTGAGGGAAGTTGGAGGCTGGAAATGGTGGTTGGGAGTGAGGCCATCATGTTCCTTAAATAGGGACATACAACACAATTAGGGTTTTCACTCTGAGCCTAGTACGCCCAGCGTACCCTCTTGCACGCCCAACGTACTAGGTGGCCTTCGCGTCCATAATACGCACATGAGTACGCTGAGCGTACACACACGTACGCCCCGCGTACTCATCTGCCACCTTTTTCTCAATTAAGGGCTAGCTTTGACAAATCAATAAAAGTAAGGGTTATTGATACATACCTTATTTCGGATTGTTAAAAAGAGGAAGAAAGTGATAAATCGTACAACCTTGTCTTCGTATCCTCTCAAATCCAATCAATGGCTATCATTTGGGAAGTCGTTGTTCCAATTCCTAACCTTAATCAATCTCTTCATTCCTTCTATTCGGCTACCAGAGTCATGTTAATAGTGATGTGATTGTGTTACGACGTTATTAGGGTGACACAAGGATCCAAGGGCAAACCTGGTGGTCGAAATTTTTGTTGTGTCCCTTCTGGATCTTTTTGCCCTAACCCTCAACACAGAAACATAACACTTTTGTATCTGGGTAATTTTAGTTACTATATGGTACATTTTTGAAACCTTTAAAATTGAATTCATTATTAGCAAAGAATTTTTAATTAAGTAGTCTGATTATTGTTTCTTTGGTGATTGATTTGTAGGGCATACAAATAATGTTTCTTATAATCATTTGTGATTACTAAGTTATTGTTTATGTCGTACAATTCCCTTTGTGATGCAAGTTTACTGTTGAATCGTTTCTATTTTTGTTTATGAGTCTTTTGTATTAATCATTGTTATTTTTCTTTTCTACAATGACTAATAACATATTTTAAATGAGCCTTTTTATTAATTGTTGCTATTTTGTGTTTGTAAGTGAGCCTCCATATTTATTTATGATTATTGATCATAAGAACTGATACATATTTCAAAGACCATAATTGTGTTTACATGATCATAAGAACTGATACATGACCAAAATTGTGTTTACAATAGACAAATGAAAATTTTATGAAGTTATGATTACATGATCATTAATTTTAGTTTATAGTAGTATTTTGTAACTTTTCATTGCTTTTTGGAAATTTTACTCGATACGTGTATATTTATTTACGAATATAACTACAAGCGTAAGCATTTAGATGTAATATTTATTTTATTCATGTGTATCTTTATATGATTAGACGCGTATTTTTCATTAATGATTAGAGGTATATTCCGTTCATGTTAATGTAATCTAATTTTTCCAAATTTTGTTGATTTAGTTAATGGTATTGATATTTATTTTGAATTTAGAAATGTCCATAGAAAATCAAGATAAGAATTTTGAACTCAATGTTAGAGTACATCAGAATTTTGAATGTGATGATAGAGTACGAATATAAAAGAAAACACTACCTAGTGGAAATGATACCACTTCTTTATTTATGATTAGAATAAAATTAAATTATTGCATTCTATTTTTTTATAATTATAGGAAAATAGCAAATTAATATATTGCATATTTTTTTTTATGTTATTCCTTTATGAATAAAGGTGTATTCTATTTATTAATGGAATATGCTTTTCATTTATTTGTGATTAGAATTTTATTGGTTCTTTTATTTGTAAGTTATATTTAATCCATTTAAAATTATCACTGTGTTATATTTGATTATAATAATGGTCGAAATAAATATATACGAACAATTATTAAAGTATTAATTATCAAATTATTGATATATTCATGTATCATAAAAAATAAAAAATAATATTGCAAGATCATGGTTTTCTTAATTTCTAATAAATTAATAAAATAAATGGAAGCATTCCTAGTTTTGTGGTAGAAAAAAATCAACTAACATTATTACTTTAGATAATGAATTCATAATCCTAAAATTTAGGAATCAATTAATTAGTCTTGATTTTTTCACATTTAATTTTAATATAAAATTTCATTTATACCCTTATATATTGATTGGTTCAAAACAATTTTTGTATTCTTAATTTTTTTGGTGTTCTCGATTGAACTTCTCTCTCTCTCTCTCTCTCTCTCTCTCTCTCTCTCTATATATATATATATATATATATATATATATATATATATATATATATATATATATATATATATATCTATCTATCTATATATATATATATATATATATATATATATATATATATATATATATATATATATATATATATATATATATATATCAACAATTGAACAAACTCAAATGACCTTACAAACAGTGTAGTGAAATTCTAGTTCCTTAATAAGGAACCAACAATGCACATACAAGTACGTAATATATTCTCCAAACTCTTAAATATATAGAAATATATCACATTGTGATTCTTAGTGATGAAAATCATGTTTACATGGCAAAAAGGAACATCAGGACTGTAGAAAACATTACTACTTGCAAAGAAATAGGTACACAAGCATGTTTATCGATTTTTATTTAGTAGGGACCGTTAAATCACCTTAATTATCTTTGCGGAGAAAAATATGCACGTAAATTTTTGTTGGTGGACATACATTTATTTGGAGTGTTTGTTGTTATTTTTTTGGACTCTCGAAATAAATGATTGTGTAGAAATACCTTCCACTTTATATAACTCTTTATGAAAACTGTTGAACGTCGCACTTACATCTACAATGACGAAATTAGAGGTCCCATAGTTTAAAGTTACATGCACGAGTTCATGTCAATGTCATATCAAACTTTTGAGTCGTCTCCACTTATCCAATGGATTTGAAGAAAAAAAAATTGTACCATTTGACTATTTGAGCGTTTGAATCCGTTTGAAGGTCTATTATTTAAGAGATTAATTACAGAGCATTAGTAATATTTTATGTGTAGGTTTTACCGTTTAATCTAGAGAATAGATCTCAAAAAATATATTTATAGAAAATCTAATTTCTAGTATTGTTTATGCAGGAAAAAGAAATACTACATTGAAAGAATAAACGACTGGGACATAAGGAAAAAACGTAAGGAAAACAGAGTAAAAGATGAAAATGGTGGTGGAACCCTATATAATACTTTAACATATAAAAGTTTAAAGTTTAAAATCATTAAAAAAAATGTACTATAAAGTTATTAAAGACGTGAAATTCTCTTAGAATAATACTAACAAGAATAAACTGTTTTGTGAACGACTTTATAATTTATGAACATAAAAATTTTGCTTTATGTTTTTTGCATGTCATTTTATCCTTATTTTTCATATTTTTTTCTCATTTCTTATGTTATCTAAGAAATGGTATATCTCTTTTAACCTTACCCTTTTAAAAATTTCAAATAGAAATAAAAATAATATTAATTTATTAAGTAAAAATAAATGAAATAACGGACTAAAATAGAAAGAAAATCAACATTAAAAAAATAAACATTACTTTAATTAAAACTTAAAATGTAAAAAATCACATAGCAATAAAATAAAAATATATATAAAAATCATTCTTCAAACTTCCTATAAAAGGGTATGATATTAATATCATCTTTTTCAGAATTATACCCATTTAATAACTATAATAACTTTAGGTTTGGTCTATTTTTTTATTTTTGTAACAACTTTTTTAGAAATTTTACCAATAAATACAAAATATATTCTTTTAACACATTGAATAATATTGAATAATGTGTGTTGGTGACCATAAACTCCTGACCAATGCATGTAAAGTTTTAAAAGGCCATCATATTTATGGTAAAGTTTGAAGAATGTGTTGCATTGAAAATTTACACAAATATAAATGCAACAATAAACTAACAATTTACTTTTATATAAATAAAAATAGGCATTTAACAATAATCCTAGAACTAGAAGACAAGAGGAGAGAGGAGATTTTCGGCCAAGGTATCCTTCTAGAAAGAATATGAATGAAACTGATGATCAAATGATCCTATTTATAGTTTAGGTAATTTAGAGACAAAATAAGATTTGAATAATTAAATAATTGATTTAATTCCAATTCAAATCATTTTTTTATTTTCATCTAGGAGGCTTTTGGAAACCCTAAGGAAATCCACAAAACTCTTCATGCCATGATGCTTCTAGAATTGCATCTTTTGCTCAACTATTAAATAATTACAAGTCATCCCTTGTATTTTTAATTAATTCCAATTAATCCCAAATTAATTCTAGATTAATTCTGATTAATAATCAATCAATTCTAATTGATTTCTCATTAATTTAATAATCATATAAATTAACAAATCAGTTATTAACAATTGATCTAATATTAATCACATAATAAATTAACAAACATATTGTCTATTAACAATTAATATATTAATCACATAATATATTAACAAATTATTTCCTCATAATTTCCAATTAGTTTATCAATCATATAATAATCTAATAAATTATCTTCTCTCTGAAAATGTCATCCTAACCAAGTTCTAGTTATGAGGACAATCCAAAAAGGAATTTGCTTCTAATTACAATAATATATCAATTTAGTTCCTAGCTTAGACACCTTAATCCAACAGTCTCTCACTTGGATAAGTCTGTAACTACAATTTCAAGTATAGACCTTGAACTAAACAACAAAGAGTGTTTTCCAAATCCACTATCAAACTCTGATTCAAATTAAACGTTGTCTTTCTGTGATGTCGAGGTTCTAAAGTCATAGAGAGTGGCCCTTCGATATTATAGAATGTTCCACTGGAACTTGTTACTTTAAAAAAATCCATGGTTATGTAGTCTCGGTTTAAGGTACATTCCTTAAACACTTCTCTTGCATTAAAGGTTCCAACTCACATTTCCATATTCCATATAACCAACAATTTTCTTACCAAGAATCATCACAATCCAAAATGTGTCACTATGGTCATTTCTAAATAATTTCATACTTCTAACTGTCCACAAGCAACCAATCTTTGGTAAAACCTCAGAATTTCTTGGCAATTGATTAACAACTTAGTCACATACAATTCTAATCCTTTTCACATAATGCTCTAGGAATTCGAAAAGTTAGAATAAGTGAACATTAGAGCATATGTGATCGATCATATATCCAAAGCATATGAGACTAGACTCATTATGTGCTATATACAAGGATTTAATATATCTTCAATTCCTTGTTATAATATTTTTATATATGGAATATGCTATGCTGAAACATTTCAACATGATATTCATATATGTATTTGACTAAGTTCTATTAAATTATACAATCTAAACTTTTAGATTTGTAACGAAGTATGAGTGTCCTATCCCTTATGTCCACTATAGCGAAACATTTTCCGAACTTTGCAACTTGAAAAAACAGACACATTGTTCCCTTTGAACAGTATTGTTAACATGCAATAACAGCATAACAATTATGCTCCCACTAGCTTTGACATGTACCCAGAAATCAACCTGACTTCTAGAAATCAATACCCTTTTGAATTTCTTAAGGAAGTGCAGATTTCTGTTATGCGATGCTTCGATAACTCTCTAACTAGACTTTTTAACATAATACACCTTAGTTGGATAATTTTTGTGTGTGTTTTTAAACCCTTTCAAGACAGATAGATATATCTCTCGAAAGTTCAAACAATTCCTTTTCATTCCTCACAATTCAAAATATGAAGAGGTATGTCATAATCTTATTGTGAATTTGATAATGCAATTTACACAACCAATATATAGATCAGATTTTCAAAATCTATTAGCGATAGTATTTCCTCATAACCATTTTCATGAATTAGAGCGAAACCTTTTCTACTTAAATTTTATGGTGCATACGTTCCCATCCAAGTGAATCTATCATTTTCAACATACAGTCGTAAGAAAAGGTTTGGGACAAACCAAAATCAAATTCTATGGAAAGAACTTCGCTAATTTTTTAATTTATAGTTTCTTACCTCCTGGCTGCTCAAGGGCCTACAAGTGCTTCCATGTTGTTAGTAGCTCACCCATATTGACTAATGTACTTTCACTGACCAACAACTTTTGCTTTTGTAGTTAAATGGAAAACATAGAACTCATAAGTATTGTCAACTCAACTGGAAGTGCACATAAATAAGAAAGTGTCAATACAACAGGTTATCAACCTCAGGTCACGTACTAGTGATAACTAAAAGATTTATAATCGATTGACTCTTAAAACTATTAAAATTAGTACGACTTCCACTGACTTCTTGACATATGAGTTTTTTTCTCTAAATGAACATTCTTTGCGAGCTAAAACAAATATTCAAAAGTTTGTGTGGATTCTATACAAGAAAACACTTCATAGAATAGTTCTCAGATTATCTTTTGTTTCTCGATTAACAAAAACATCACAACTCCAATTCTATATGTCCTAGACTAAGAAAACATTTTGTGACAACCCGATATTTCGAATCAATGTAATGACCTAAAAAGTCAAGAATTGTAATCTCTTTTGATATAATGAAATTAGCGTCAAAAATAAAATGTTCAAAAGTCTCTATTGGGTTGCCTAAAATGATAGTTATCATGTCAAGGTTTTCAGAAATATAAAAAACACTAAAATCGGAGTTATAACAAAGAAGTTATGACCAACCTAAGATTTCACAACAAAACCGTCAATACGATTAAACGTAAAACGCAAAGTTTTAATAAAATACTTTTTAACCTTAAGTATCTAAATGAAAGTCGTAGATATCATTAAACCGTGAACATACATAAAAAGAACGTCCAAATCTGACTTCGTATGAGAAAGTTATGATTTTTCCAAGTTCCGGATATAGCAGCAGACAACTAAAATACTCGAAATAGAGATCGATAGATTTTTAGCCGATACAACCTAAATGAGAATCGAAGATCTCAACAATAGTAGCACAACGGTATAAAGTCTGACGAGGACGGACATCACATGAAGAAGTTATGGATTTTTAACGGACTTTTCGTGTCCCGGCCTGTTAAAAATAAATAATAAAAATTAAAGTTAAAATTTGCCGACGGAGTCTAAACGAGAGTTGTAGAGCATAATCTCACCTACGCGTGGTGAAGAAGCCCACGATGTGGTATTGTGACTGATGGGTTCCAGGTGCGTCAGCAAACGTCTCATCAACGGAAGAGGATAGAATCCCTCACCACGACGTGGTGAGGTGTACCACGACGTAGCGCCCAATTTGGGGTTATAAATAGCAGCCGAAGGTGTTGGGTTTCATTGCTCATTTCTTCTCTCTCTCGTGCCGAAGCTCTGCGTTTAAACCTCCCGAAGCCATCCCGAAGCCCCGATCTTCATACCCAAGTTCCGAAGGAAGGTTTTTCACTCCCGAGACACCCGAGATTCCCGAGAATCCCAAGAAATTCAACTTTCCCTAGTCGAAGTTCTGCTCAGTTATCGTTTCACCTTCTTCTATCTATCAAGTGAGTTCATACCCCTACAACTACGTTTTAAAACACTTTACAAATGCTTTTATATGCTTTCAAAGGGGGGGGGGGAATAAAAGTAAACACACGGTTACTCTCGTGTGGAAAACAATAAGCTTTTACTACGCTTATCTTTATATAACAAATCATATGTGATTCTTAACTATCATATGAAAACGTTCTCATGCAACACCTATTCAATAACATCTTTTCCTTTAAGAATAAAAACCTGTTGTCATACGAATATCAAACACTTTATTTATATTTTGGTGAATAAATGTTCCATAGGGTTATTACAAATGTTATACTTACATACCAAGCTGATACTGCACTACGGTTTATCATACAACGAATCATACTAATAGGCATAGTTTACTAGATATTCAAGAGGTTTTACATAATATAAGTACTATATCAAAGAAATAATTTCATATACAAGAACAAATGAGCTTTTCATACGTAAATCTATTTGATACTAAGTTTTGTGAGACGTTCAGCTTCATGTACTTTCGAGTATGCAGTTAACGTCCTGTATTATATACCATAATCTCTTGTAGGAGAGCGTGATACTTGTGTATAGATCTATACGGGATTGACAATCCCGCACCTAAACTGTTAGCTACAGCTAGACTGGCAGGTCTGGGGTGACAAACGTCATAACACTCCAACGCCTGAAGAACGTTGTTACAGGCAGTCTGGGTCAATAGAATGGTTGTAAAACTCACATGGAGTATTAAAAACACGTTGATTTATGGGGTTATCAAATGCCTTAGCGATTTTATACATACGTAAATCTACTATTCTAGGCATGAAAAACACTATTGCATTATAGTTTTGGAACTTTTAAACTATCATACACTTATGGAAAAATATTGGAATTTTAGAAACGACGTTCAAAACCGTCGGGTCTTAGTAGAATACTACTTTTATATTAGTAAAAAATATGGGATTTTCTAGGAGTTTTCAAACATCTATAAACAAATTCATTCAAAATTATACAAACATTTACATTAAATACTTATGAACTCACCAGCTTAAATGTTGACCTAGTCTTTCAAATCTACTTGTAATTCTCGGGGATTCGGTAATACAGGTAAACTTCAGCTTTTTGGAGAAGTGATGCTAAGGCGTCAATTTTAAACTCATTTTGTCATCATATTGTAATTTGTTTTTGAAACAAGTATCATCCAACAATGTAACTTTTAAATTATATATATGATGGTTGTGTTTACTTTCTATACTATGTATTCAATTGTTTCGATACTACATGAAGTCATCCGCCCTCGAATGTTTCCGTCGTTCTGGTTTGGGGGTGTGACACATTTTTACTCCACATATTTCAAGGTGTTTTCAACCTTTTTAGTTCGAAATGATTTTCAACATACGATTTATAGTTACTAGAGTATGACTCTAAAACTTGATTGGAACAAAGTATGACTCATATTATGATCGACCCATTTCCAACAACGTTCGATTCCTCTTCTCAGTCATACAATTGCACTAAGATGTTCTTGGAGGATTAATTATGATACAATTCCACAATTTATTAAGATGATCATAAAACATGATACTAAGGCACTCTCCTTTTTTTAGATTATAGAATATTTTATCTTTATGCCTAATAGATTCTTCTGTTCATTCTGTTACTCTTTGAATCTTTTGAAAAGTATCAAAATTATGCTTAATGTTATAAACATAATCATGTTTGTGGAAGCATCAGTAAATCATGATGAAAAAAGTTATCATCCCTTGTGGCAGATATGAATTGTCCATATTAACATATACTCAGGGCCGACTTTATGTGTATATGAACAAAGTTAGGGCTTAGGGCCCTCACTTCTGGAGGGCACACTTAACCCAAATACCCAATACAGTCTAATGTCCAATACAGTCCATATTAGCTAAATCGTTGACCTGATGTGCACACGCCTTAAAAATTTGAGTCATCAGTTCTTCTTCTACAAGCGACGATCACACTCCTCTTCTTCTTCTTCTTAGAGGCAGCTCAAAAATTAGACTCTGATTAACGATTCAGAACCGCTAAAATACACACATCACCTTCTGTTCTTCTTCTTCCTTCTCCATTCTCGACTTCTCCATTGTCAGACTCTCAACTCTGATTAACTAATAACTCCACTCCATTGTTCAAAAATTTCTGATGAATAATGATTCAAGGTTGTCACTGAAAACGGTATGTCCAATTTTTTCACTTTTCAATTTTATTTTTTCATTATCTATCATCTGAATCTTAGAATCTGATTATCTAATTAGGGTGTGTCACTGTCACACTGTGTTGTTGAAATCGTTTCTGGAATCGGACATACTTATAATAGAGATATCAAAACTTATTATCTAATTAGGGTTAATAGTTAAAGTTGATTAGGGTTAATGTTTTTCAGTTTTTATTTTTTCATTTATCTGATTTTTTATTATATTCTTCATTGATTACAATAGATTACATAATTTATGAATCAGGTTTGAACGAATTTCAGAATTTGAGATTTAGACTTCAGTTTCCAGATTTGAGCTTTCCATTATCTTCTAAAGTTCTATAATAAAATCCTAAGGTAGCAGGTATAATCACAGATTCATGGCTAATCCATATATTCTATACTTATAGTAGTTGTCTTGGTGATTGTTCATTGTTATTATTAATAAAATAATTAATAATCATGCCAAAGGGCCCCAACTTTTTCGTTCGCTTAGAGCTCCCAAACTGGTTGAGCCGGCCCTGCATATACTAGATCTCTTAGTCCTTCACTTGTGACACATAAGTGTGTGAACAATGAATTAATTCATAATTTTCCAATGAAAAAGATTTTCATATATTATACAATTCACCTTGTACAAGACCAAGTATCTGTCCAGATGGCGATGATACATCTTTTCACTTGGTCAATTATGACAATACCACAAGCGGTATCATAAGAATCAAATACATAATTAACATTTATATTATTAGAAACATTACCAACACTTCCATTAATGTAATCGCAAGGAAATAAGGTGAGGCAACTACGTAAACCAAAATTTCGCTTTTATTGAAATAAAATGAAAATTGGAACTTGTCCTTACAATGCATGAAATAAAAACTATATTTCTAAACTTGTCCCAAGAGTAATAGTAATCTATTAAATTATCTTAACTCTCGAGTAGTAGCTCTAAATTCTGACCATCGAACCATGTGACCAAAGTCCATCTTTCACGATCAGATTTAGCTCACTTAAGCTTCCTTCTTCCTTTTAGATCCTACAATTGTGACATCCCCAAATTCACGGTCATTTTAAAAATTGTATTTATGTTTATTTAAAATCAGAGTATCCATTTTGAAAAGTAGTATTGCGGAATTTGTTCCCAGAAAAACATGATAATAATATTATCATAGAAATATAAACAAATTAAATAAAAATAATAATAAATAATAGACAAAGTTACATAAATGGTCCTTGTGGATGAAACAAAGTACATAAACGGTCCTTATGACAGGAAGGGAAAATTTGTCATTTCACAAGCAACTTAACTGAAAAAGTTAACATTGTTAGCCAAGAAAGACTATCTTTGCAAGATTTTGAAACCATAAGGACCATCTATGCATAAAATTTGTCATAAGGACCATAGTTTGTCAATTGTGTCAACCACAAGGACCATTTATGCAATTTTGTCTAATTTCTTTGACGTTTTTATGTAGTGTTGTAAATGAACCGAACAAACACGAACAAGAGTTTGTTTATGTTCGTTCGTTTAAGTTAGCCGAACAAATGAACGAAAATGAACGGATCAACGAACGAGTTTTTTTGTTCATGTTTATTTGTTTAACAAATTTTTTGTTCATGTTCGTGAACATGCTAAACGAACTTAAATGAACAAAGATAAACAAACACAATTGAACATATATGAACAAAACGAACATATAATATAGTAATATAATAAAAAACGGTTGAACATATATGAACATAAATAAACTTAGACAAACGAACATAAACAAACAACATAACTAAACGTTTATGAACATAAATGAATGAACAATATCATTGTTCATGTTCGTTCGTTTAACTAAATGAACGAAAATTTGTGTTGATGTTCGTTCATTTATTAAATAAACGAATATAAATGAACTTCCCGTCAAACAGTTCATAAACTGTTCACCGAATATTCGATTCGTTTACAACGATATTTCCATAACATTGAAAGACTATGAGGTGATTATTTTGAATGGTTGGACCCACGAACAATGATTATTATCGGCTGACACTATTTGGTATCAATTGTGTGTTGAATTGAAGGAGGACCATGATGGGACGACTAGGATTGACTTAAAATTCAAAGAAATGGAGCTGAAAATGTTCGAATATAAGGAAATTTTGCAAAAGGAAGTTATATTGATGAAACTTATTTTTGCAGAAGGAAGTGGTATTAATGGAGTTGAAAATGCTTATTTATACTCCTAAAAATGTATTCATATAATGTTTAGTTAGTTTTTTTCTCGTGTATAAATACTTTTTTTCGCATGAATACGTATAATATTTATAAAAAAAATACTTAAGTTAAAAACATAAAATATTTATAAACTTTAGGGTTTGTTCTGCAAATTTGATTTCATTGTAACCCGAGGTTATTACATGTTATAAGGGCGAAAATTTAAAAAAAAAAAAAAAAAAAAAAAAAAAAAAAAAAAAACAAACAAACAAACTTTGTACATTAATGAATACAAAATCATTATAAGGATAAATCCCACAAGATTTAACAAACTTTAAAGACTTTTATATCAAAAACACATCTTCTTATTTTTCTTTTTACTTTTTATTTATTTATTTATTTGTAATGGGATCATTTATAATGGAAACTGGCGGCATGTGTTTTTGTTTGTTGTACTTACATTACTAAGTCATAGTGATTCTATTCAATCGACCACAAATGGAATCTATTCGTTGACCATAGATACCAAATAATTTCCGTAGAATAAGCAAGAGAATATGCTAGTGTTCATTTTTATTACCCACATGGGTCATGTTTCCATAAACAGA
The DNA here is from genome assembly GCF_002870075.4 of Lactuca sativa. Lineage (NCBI taxonomy): Eukaryota > Viridiplantae > Streptophyta > Magnoliopsida > Asterales > Asteraceae > Lactuca > Lactuca sativa. Next base: position 87,679,838 of record NC_056625.2, on the reverse strand, counting down.
GCATGATCACAAACAGTCAAACACGTAAATAACATATTACTAAGGTCCTAATTTAGGTTGTCTTTGACGGTCACAGTTAGTTGATAAATTAGTTTATTTTTTTGAGCTTTTTTAAATTAACATGTTTAACAAGTCAAAAAACATTTGGTAGTTTTTTAAAAAGCTAGCTACTCAAACTAGTTTTTCAAAAGCTTTTTTAAAATCCTCGAATATACCCTTAAATAATTATAAGATATTCCTTTAAATGTCTTTTTATGTCATTTTATATCTTTCAGCTAACTTATCAACTACTTTTTACCATACGTCGTTTTTTTAAGATAGCTTATATGCTAACAGTAGGGTTGTAAATGAACCGAACGAACACTAATGAGGGCTTGTTCAGTTAACCGAACAAATGAACGAACACGAACGGACAAACGAACGAGTTTTTTTATTCATGTTCGTTTGTTTAACAAATTGCATTGTTCATGTTCCCTCATTTAGTTTATGTTCGTGAGCATTCTAAACGAGCATAAACAAAAGAACATAAATGAGCAAAGATAAATAATCTTAATTGAACATATATGAACACAAATAAACATATAATATAGTAACGTAATCAAACACAATTAAACATATATGAATATAAAATGAACTTATATTAATAAACATAAATGAACGTAAATGAACAACATAAACGAACATAATTGAACAAACGAGACCCTTGTTCATGTTTGTTTGTTTAACTAAACGAACAAGAATTTGCGTTCATGTACGTTCATTTATTAAATAAATGAACATAAACGAACTTTCTATCTACCTTTTCAGCTAACAGCTAGCTTTTCAGCTACTCTGCTACATATAGCCTTAATGGTTCCATTCAGAGACAACCTCTAAATAGTTCACTTATTAACAACATTTTATTCATATAATTTGAACATCTTAATCGATGAGAGACATTTGAACCAATCAACTATAAAATGAATATGAACCATTTAGAGAGTTATTCCTTTCTCTCTCTAGATAACAATCTCCCTCAACTTTTTTAAAGAAGCCTAGAAAGTAGAAACATCCACTCCACCATATTGTTGTCCTCACCATCTCTACCATAGCCGCTACCCTCACCACCAATATACTTGGCCACTACCCTTCGCCACCTCCGGTGGCGGATCTATAATCAACACCAACCGGGGGTCATTCATATATAAATGATAAACATAATGCAAATTAAATTTAAAATTTGAGTTTTTTTAGGTTTTGTTGGGTTTTATCAACAAGAATGGGTGCAAAAATAAAATTAAATGGGGCCAATTATACAATTTCATATTATTATTATTATTATTATTATTATTATTATTATTATTTTGCTAAAATATCATATGGAGGCTATTTTTAAGTAGCCCTTCCATCTGTCGTAAGTTTCTTATTTGGCTTTCCGAAAGCTTGTGAACTTTGATACTTCTTTGTGAAATCGTTTTGTTTGTGAAATCTGGTTTCTTTCCGAAAGTTCTTAGATTCACAAGTTCTTAGAATTATTTTGATGCAACTATGATCAGATACAGTTCGCTTTGGGGTTAACCCTAACGACTTTACAAAACATATCTTATTAATAAGCCCATAATATCTTCTGTTTGTGAGCGATATGAGATAAGCATCAATACACCCTCTCACATAAAGGTCCTTCTATAAGGAACCGACATATCATATTTTCTTATCATTTCTTAATTATGTTAGATTTCTTTTGTTGTTGAATCATCAAGTTCAAGCAGAAGCCACCGAGTTCAAGCCTTCCATCAGATTCACAAGTTCTTAAAGATGGAAAACAAATATATAACATGGCATCCGAATTATGTATCCATCTTCATGTTTTGATTTGGAAACTACAAAAATTCAACATATTACGCAAACATGAACAAAGGAAACCAGTTGATAATGTGCGAATTTCCATTATACAAATTAACCCGTATAATTTAAAATTTTGGCAACACGTAAGATGTAATGTAAATCAATGGCATTTGGTAGACTTGGAATAAAAAAATAGCATAAATGTTACACCAAATTAAACTACTCTGATACCAAAATTGTTGATTGGAGGAACGACAAACGCGTTTTTGTCAGATTCAATTTTTCTTCTGCCTCTGATGCTTTTTCACGGACCCCACGAACAACATCCTCTGGAGCTTTCTCAACAAACTGTATCAAATACACATAAATTACATAAAGGTTAAATGCAAGAAATATCAACTTACTTTGGTTTTTTGTTTATTAAATAAAGAAATAAACGAAAGTAAGTTGCTATTTGTTGCATACTTACATTAGGAGAACTCAATCGAGCCAAAAGTCCATCATATTCATTTTGCATTTTTAAAAGTCGCTTTGATAGCCTTTGAACTTCTGCTGATATATCCACCATGTCTGCAAGTGGAAGATACGCCTCTAAACCCTCTCCAGCAACAAGATGCACACATTGATTTGCATCCTCTGAACACCATTTCAAAATAATTAAATACATAAAAATATAAAATATTTATTTAGTTAACAATATACTTCAAAACATACACACACCTGGGGGCGAATCTGTAAAATGGATGCTTTGTGTATCGAGTCTCGAGAGAAGAGCTAATACATCCTTTTCTTTCTGCAACATAAAATATTTATGAAAAAAAAAAAAAGAAAGAAAAAGTAAAGTATGTTGCTATTTTGTGAAATCAAAAAAGAGTTGGATGCTTACAGAAATATATTGAATGACATCAGGATTAGCAACGATGTTTGCAGATATACGTTTTGCGGGCTCCACGGAATATTCTGCTCTTGCGTTTCTTATTGCACGTGTCTAAAAAATTATGAGATGATGGATTATTTAATTTTGAGTAAATTACACGAATGGTCCCTATGGTTTGGAGTAATTTGCACATTTGGTCCCTAACTTATTTTTTTAACTCGAAAGATCCCTACAGTTTGTTTTTGTTGCGCGTTTGGTCCCTGTATTACCTAAAAGACTATTTTGCCCTTGATTTTTTAATTTATTTAAATAAGGTGAAGTAGGTAAGGTAAGGTAAAGTAAGGTGGAAGTGGGGTTGAGGGTGTGTTTATTCAAATAAATTAAAAAAATCAAGGGCAAAATAGTCTTTTTATGTAAGACAGGGACCAAGCGCGCAACAAAAACAAACAGTAGGGACCTTCCGAGTTAAAATTATAAGTCAAGGACCAAACGTGAAAACTACCACAAACCATAGGGACCATTTGTGTGATTTACTCTTTAATTTTTATAAAAGTAAATATGAAAATGATGAGAGCTCACCAAAGCTTGCAAGTTTTCAAATCTTTTTATGGAAGTTAGATTCCTTGGAAGTGAAGGAAGAGGCCATGGAGATATTATTAGAGCTTCTTTCCTATTTGGCAGTGCCTTCAAGAAATAGCAATGTACTTTCATCCATTTGTTTAATAAATTATAGAAACTAATAGAAATCAATGTAAAATGACTATTATACCCTTATCTGTTATCTGTTTATTACTACTTTTTTACTATTTGTTTAAAATAACAACTCTAAAACAATAAACAAATAGAAAAAATTCAGACAAGGGTATAATAGTCATTTTGCATCGATTTAAAAAACAGTACCTGCCATAACTCTTCAGTGACAAAAGGCATGAAAGGATGGAGAATTTTTAATATGTTTTCATAAACATATAAAAGAACTGCTTGTGAAGTAGAGGAAACTGCTTCATTTTCTGATTGGTAAAGATGAGCTTTGCTTGCTTCGATATACCTGTAAAAGAAATATAAAAATAAAGATTTTTATTTTCCAATTAGAAATTTTTAATAAAGAAATATAAATTGAGAAAAAATTTGTACATACCAATCAGCAAATTCGCCCCAAAAGAACTCGTATATTTCGCGTGCAACATCATTATAGAAATATTTATCATAACTTGTTGTCACTGCATCAATAAGCACATGCAGTTTTGAAACCTGAATTTTAAAATTAAATTAATCACCAAACATTATAATAATAAATAATAATGTAATAACAATAATAATAATAATAATAAAAGAATCTTTCTTACCACCCAACACTCTGGTAAAGGCAGTGTGAGAAGGTACTCTTCTTTATCAAACTAAGAAAAAAGTTAAATGCATGAGTAGACAGAGTAAATACATGGTCAAAGTTTTAAGGTGGTGAAATTACTAAAATAACCTTATGGGCAAGTAGCCTCTCCCAAGCAGATTCATCACTTCTATTTGGTAAATTTTGTAGAACGAACTTTCCAGCATTCCATAATTTATTGGTGAATGCCTTGTTTGATGTTAGTCTCTCAGTTGATAAATTTAAATCCTTGAATCAAGAAACATAAATTAATAAGTTACTGAAATATAAAAATACACTAGATGTAATGTAAAGAGTAAATTACAAAAATGGTCCCTGCACTTTCTAACTTTTATCCTGTTTTGTCCAGAATTTGAACTTCTTTTTATTATTTTTGGTCCATATTTCAAGGTTACAGTAACAAAAATCGATAAATAAGGAGCAAACTTGAAATAGATTTCTATTTTGGACTAAACAGGGTAAGAATCAGAAAGCAGAAGGACCAATTTTGTAATTTACATAAATGAAAAAAAAGTAGAAAAAGAACAAACCTGGCCCACAGTTCCTAAAGCAAGAGTAAAACGCAAAGCATCAGTGCCAAATTCTTTTATTGTGTCTAAAGGATCTATGACATTTCCCAATGATTTAGACATTTTTCGCCCCTGAAATAGTTTTTTTATAAAATATAAACTTAGAAATGATTATTTTATAACAAATACAGATCATTCAAGATGCTCATTTTTTATTTTTTTTTTTATAAAAAGTTGTATCATGCTCACTTGAGAATCCCGAATAAGTCCATGTAAATATACATGTGTAAATGGGACACTTCCTGTGAACTCAATCCCCATCATCACCATACGTGCAACCCAAAAAAACAATATGTCATGCCTGTTTAAAAGTTATAAAAAAAAATTATTTTTTTTCTTTATAAAAAAAATGAAAGAAGTAGAAAAATACTAAATGTCTAAATACATATCACATACCCTGTTTCAAGAACTGATGTAGGGTAGAAGTGTTTAAAATCCTCTGAAGACACATCAGGCCATCCCAAAGTGCTAAAGGGCCATAAAGAACTAAAAAAAATCCAAAAGGGTATTTTAGACATAAAAAATTAAAAGTAACGAAAGTGAATTAAGCATTAAGGTTTGTTATGTGAACAAACCTTGAAAACCAGGTGTCAAGAACATCTGGATCTTGATATATTTCGACATTTTTTCCATATTTCTTTTGAGCTTTTTTAAGAGCTTCATCTTCATTTTTTGCAACTATATAATCTTCTTCACAATCTTTTCCTACAATATACCAAACAGGAATCCTGTGTCCCCACCATAGTTGTCTGCTTATACACCAATCTTTTATATTTGAAAGCCAGTGATTGTATATCTGAATTACCAAAAAATACATATTTTATATTTAAATTCAGTCTTGAAGTTTTTTAATCCAAGATATAAAGGAAATAATATATTAATAACCTTTTCAAATCTCTCAGGCATAATGGTCAATTCACCTTTTTTCACTGCTTCAAGTGCCTTTTCAGCTAAAGGCTCCATTGTCACAAACCACTGTTTGCTCACTAAAGGCTCTATGATCTGATTCAAGAAAACAAATTTACATAAAACCCAGTTGCGAATGAATAAAAAGATCGTTAAAAATTAAAAATTTTAAAAATTTAACTCACTTCTCCACCTCTTTGAGATCTTGGAACTCTTGAAGTGTGAGCTTCTTTCTTGACACCTAAGCCTGTTTCCTCAAGTTCTGCCCATAATTTCTTTCGGGCCTCAAAACGATCAAGCCCACTGATGTAAAATATGTTAAAAAAAATTATTTTTTTTTAACAATTTTAGAAATGAATTTCATAACTCACTTGTATAATCCAGCAACCTCATTGAGTGTTCCATCTTTGTTCATGACATTGAGTATAGGAAGACCTAATTTTCTTGCAAGAAGGTAATCATTGTGATCATGTCCAGGGCTTATCTTTAATACACCAGTTCCAAAGTCTTTATCTACATACTGCATATAAATTGTATCAAAACATGATGTTTTTTAAGTTTTTTGAAAAGAAATAAATAAATAAATAATCGTTTGTTTTAAAGTAAAATTAGTACCTTGTCAGCAATAATTGGGACATGGCGACCAAATGTCATTGGAACAATGGCTGACTTTCCAATATATTTAGCATATCTTTCATCCTGTAGATAAAAATGACCAAATTGACCACTTTTTTACCCTTTTAACAAACTGAGAATTATAATTTTGTTTGATTTAAACGTTTATACCTCAGGATTAACTGCAATAGCTGTATCACCAAATAAAGTTTCAGGCCTTGTGGTTGCTATTGTTAGAAAGTCACTCCTAAATGTAGAAATAAACAAACACAGGATGAACATTTTAATTCATGGAAAAAAAACTTTTTAAATATGATTATTTAATAAAAACATTTACCTTGATCCACCAGCAACACGATACTTGATGTGATATAGAGAACCAGGTTCTTCAGAATATTCAACTTCCTAAGAATGCATGGATGATGATGTCATGTTAATTTGGAAGGTTGTGCAGGAAGAGAAAACCAATTGAGGTCAATATACCAGGTCAGAAACTGCAGTCTGTAAATTTGGAGACCAGTTGACCATGTAAGACCCTGAAATATGAAAGATCAATTGACTTAGTGATATATTTTATCCAAAAGGTCAAATGAATTTGATTATGTTTTCATAATTTAAGAACATGGAAGTGATCTGTGATCAATACCTTGGTAGATAAGCCCTTTCTCATGAAGCTTAATAAAGGCCTCAATAACAGCTCCTGCAAAAGTCAAGAAGAAAGTAATTCAAGAAATGTTAGATAAATAATGTTATGATACAGATACTGAGTAAACATGTAGAGTTCAATACACCTTTAAACCAAATAGTAGCATACTCAAGTACTCAACATTTATAATTAACTATTTAAAGTTTAAACATAGTTTCAGAGATTATTAGGTTTATAATTTGATGGAATATCATCTTACGACTTAGCTGTTCATCAAGTGTGAAATGTTCTCTGGTCCAATCACAAGAAGCACCAAGTCGCCTTATCTGATTTGTAATGGTTCCTCCATACTTCTCCTTCCATTCCCAAACTCTCTTTGTGAACTCTTCTCTACCCAATTCAACCCTCTTAATTCCTTCAGAAGCCAACATTCTTTCAACAACCAACTGAAAACAATATCTGTTAGATATATAATATATTAACTAAGTAGACTAAGAATACAATAATCAGAAATCCATTTGTGGAAAAACTCAAACCTGAGTTGCAATGCCAGCATGATCAGTTCCAGGGAGCCAGAGTGTAGGTCTGCCCTTCATCCTGTTGTATCTGATCATAATATCCTGGAACACAATTGCAGATATGAATGATTTGTTTATTTACACATTGAATGAAGAAAAAATGATGAATTTTACGAAGTTTTTATGTGAATCTATGTTGTTAGTAAACATTTACCAAACCTCAAGAGTTACAAACATAGCATGTCCCATGTGCAATGAACCAGTCACGTTTGGAGGTGGCATTGTAACAACAAAAGGTTCACTTCCCTTATCAAAGTTTGGCTTGAAATACCCTTGGGAATCCCACCTAGAAGCAATCAATGGTTAATACATAGAAATGATGATGTGAGAATCATTTTTTTCGGTTAATACGAAACATGGCACATTCGATCAAAAGTAATACCAGTTGTATATCCGTTCCTCGGAAGTAAAGTCAAAAGATTTTGCTATCTCGGGAGAAGTAAATACGCCATTGTCTGATGCAGCAGCTGAAAATTTTAATTAAACAAAAGAATTACATACAAATTAGCACATTCCGATGAAACTATGCCTTCTAAAAGCTCAAATTATTGATTTTTTTTAAAGAACAGTTTTCGAAGTAAATTGAAGGGCGGAAACCGAGATTACCTGCAAAAAACCTTGGTTTGAGGATACGAAGATGAAACCGAGATAAAGCGACACTACAACGCCGATGGGAGAAAAGAACAGGATTCAGTTTGTATAAAGAGGAAGGAGATAAGAGATAGGTATTTGAGAACGCCATTGAAGCGTGACAAGAAACAAAACCCCTTGCACAGCTATTTGGGGTTTTAGTGGCAGGGAAGTGAAAACAGAGCCGCGGGGAAGATAAAGTTGAGCAGTATATATTTTACATAATCGCCCTTTTAAATACGGTATATACCACTTGCCCCCTCAAGGTCAATCATCTTAAACAAACTAAAAATGAAGACACGCATGTCTTGTTAGGAGACGGGGAGAGCCAATGGTATCGACTATGGAGGGAACAGGCCCGGACATATGGTGGACAACATGGTGGTAGTTCAGGGTCCATGTCTCTAGGGTCATTCGGAGTGGCTTCGGCAATGAGCTCGGGCAAACACTAGGCGAGCCCTCAACATGTCGACTTCAACTCGTCAACTTGGCTAAAACTTTAAATTTGAGAGAGGGTATTGGGTTTAAATGTTTGTGAACGTTGGAAAGGTCTTTTTACTGTGTTTAAAAAAAAAAAAAAAAAAAAAACAGGTCAAAAAACTCCTCACTTTTTACCAATGTTGTAAAAATCCCGATTAGGTCTTAATTAATCTCCGATTAATCCCTAGGCGCTACTCGACCGATTAGAGAGCGTCTAACGATTAATCTATGCATACAAAATGACTGAAACAGTAAAATCCGGTGAAATTTTAACACTTTGAAGAAGTTATATCTCAATAGAAACTATTTGAGGTATGTTTACTGTTGTATTTATCATATTAACCTATTTTGTTATGATATTAGTGATATTTATGAAATTTTATATGATATTAGTCCTATTTAATTTTTTAAAATCTAATAAATTAGCAATTAATGGTCCCCGATTAATTTCCGCCTAGCCGATTAATCCCTTAACCCTAGTCCACCGAGCAGCTAACGTCGAGCGATTTTTACAACCTTGCTTTTTTACCTTATATAAATACCAATATAAATTCTATTTTATCCCACTTTACCGTCTTCATTTTTCACTCAAACAATACAGTTATTGTCAAAAAAAATGATTTCCCCTTCCAACTCAAAAGCTCAAAAAAGATACCAAAAAAAAAAAAAAAAAAAAAAAAAAAAAAAAAAAAAACTCCAAACCCAAACATCTCACATTCTTCAACAAATTTCGTTTAAAATCAAAATGATTGGCCAATTTATTTTCCACCAAATTTACACATTGGAGGTATTTATTACTCATTTCAATCCCAAAACCAACATCACTACCAAAATCAAGTACAATCCAAAACCAACCTCAATCCCAAAACCAACCACAACTTCAAAGACAACCCCAATTTCAAAATCAATCACAAATGAACTTCTCATCCCAAATAAAAAATAAATTACATCCATTTGATGATCTTCCCGACTCCCAAATGAATTTCCAAACTCAAGGGGAACCCTAAGTTGTCCCAAAATGGAATCAGAGTCAGAAGAGAATCCACCACAACCCAAAAAAATTAGAATGGAGAGTGGATGATTTTGAAGATACGGTGGTCGAAAACAACCAAGATTGTCCAACTTTTTTCCGAAAAATTACACGGCGTTTTCTCACGGAGATGAATCATGGAGAGTACCTGGAAAAAGACCAAATTTATTTCAAGTGGCAAAATGTCAACAAAGTGGTGACGGAGTTTAATGTCGTGTTTTTGAGTCTCAAACGACAATGGCAAAGTGGTGCAAACAACGAAATTATTTTGCAAAAAGAACTTGAATTGTAACAGAATTAGAAAGGGGTCAATTTCAAATTTCTACACGTTTAGAATATTTTGAAATTGTCAAAAAAAATGGCAAGAGGTCGACGATTTTGAAACCTTTACGGGTGGTTCTTCTAAAAAAAACAAAACATCTGAAACGATGCATAGTCAATCGTTCGATGTGCATGTTGGGATTGACCTCAATGACGAGGATCATTTTGAGGTTCCAAGAGTCACACATCCCATAGGAAGAGATCGAACCAAACGAAAGGAAAAAGCGATGGAAAGTGGTCCGGGATGTGCTTCGGGCGACATCGACCAACCAACAACCAAAATGGAAAACTTGAAGTCATCTTTGGACAAATATTCGGCGGTCGCACAAGAGAAAGAAAAAAAATGTGCCATGATGATCTTAACAAGAGGCACTAGCGCTCTCACCAGACGTGAAAATGAAATTACGATAAAAGAAAAAGAGGAGGTTGCGAAAAAAAATACAGCATCTAGGTTTCGTTATTTTAAGTTTGTCGTTTTGTTGTTTAAATTTTTATGTTTTTTTGTGGTCTCTAGCAGGGTTGTTAATAGCGATCGCAACCCTCGCTATATCGAATAGCTTAGCGTAGCTCTGTTAGGTCGCTACATGCCTGTAGCAATGAAATAGCGTGTGTAGCGATCAGGGCAAAATTGATTTTTTTTTTGTTTAAATCGTTAAGATACATAGCAATTAGGGTCGGAATAGGGTTAGGCTGGGTATCATACTGTCAATTCGGTGTTTTCCCCTCTAATCGACTAAGATTGTACGTATGGCGCCAAAGTCACCAAAATCAGTTTTGGCGGGTTATTTCCCACTCCTGCGACAGTAGCAACAACAACACATCTCCCCTTCTCCCCAGACGACTCCAACTACTCTAGAATCCATCTCGATTGTTCAACTTCAAAAAGGTAAGACTTTTAAATTCATCTGTTTTTTTTCTAACTTCTCGGTTTCAGGCTTTAACTGATTTCTTCCAATTTCAGCTTTTAACTTCTATCTTTTGATCAATTCTGCAAGACTTCAACTTCAAAAAGGTAAGACTTCAACTTCTATCTCTTGGTCAATTTAAGCTTTTAACTTCTATCTTCTAAATTATGAGATTCTTTGAATTCTATTGTATGATCTTTGATTATGTGATTCTTATGATATTGGCTTCTTTCTATCTTCTGATCAATTCAGGCATGCCTCCTGGTGTAAAAGATGATGATATTGGCTGGAAACATGGCAAAAGAGTTGAAGGAACTATAAATTGGGTGTTGTGTAATTATTGTCCAAATGTTGCCAAAGGTGGGATTACAAGACATAAACATCACCTTGTTGGTGATTCCATTTCAGTTTGCAAATGTCTTAGAGCTCCACCAGATATTAGGAAACTTTTTAAAGACATTTTTGAGAAACAGAAACAAGATAAAGTTGAAAGGAATCGCATTCCTCACTTTGATGATGATGTGGCGGATATAAATGATGAAAATGAAGAAGAAGCTGGTGAGGTTCCTTTCTCATTAGGCAAGAGGGCTATTTCGTCCTCCAAGTCAAACCTACACAACAAGAAAGTAAAAGGCGCTTTGGATACTCATTTTAGGTCATCCACTGAAACAGGGAATAAGAAGGGGTACTTGGTGGGAACCCCCGAACATAACCAGCTTCACAAAAAACTAAGAGGTGAAGCGGTTCAGGAGTTTGCCCGTTGGATGTATGATGCAGGTCTTGCATTCAACGCGGTGAAGTATGATAGTTTAGGGTCTGCACTTGAAGCCATTTGTAACGCCCGGGTTTCAGGACTAAGCATTTTTGTCAATGTAATAGTCTAGGTCAACTCTTGTAACTCTTTTTGAAGTAATAAAGATGAAATATTTGAGTATTATGTGAATTATGTGTATTTATGTGCTTATAATTTAATTATAAATGTATAATTAATAAATAATAAAAATAAGCATCAAAATTAAAGTATAAGATAATCCCGATATCTCTACATAAAGTTGTAGAATATGTCTCAAGGTTTCCGTACATATAAAGAATGCCGAAATCCGAGTTATAACGAAGAAGTTATGACCCGTCGAAGTTTTACGGTAAAACCGGCACGGCACCGGGAAGCGTAAATAGTGAATTTATGATAGAGCGAGATTTAGCCTTAGCGATCTAAACGAAAGTCGTAGAATATGTTAAACTAAGAACATCGATAAAAAGAACGTCCAAATCTGACTTCGTATGAAGAAGTTATGATTTTTCGAAGTTTCGGACTAGTAGTGTACAACCCTAAATTCGAATATTTGATCGAGCGGTTTTTAGCTGACACGACCTAAACGAGAATCGAAGATCTCGTTGAGAGTAGCGTAACGAGAAAAAGATGGGCGAAAACGGATGTCGGATGAAGAAGTTATGAGGATTTAACGGACCAATCGTGTCTCGGCCCGTTAATAATATAAAATTTAAAATCGAGCCAAAATTAGCCGACGAAGTCTAAACGAAAGTTGTAGAGTACGTTCTCAACTTCGCGTGGATATAAAGAACGTCAAAAACGGAGTTCGTATGAGAAAGTTACGAATTTTTAAAGTTTGTACTCGTTTTTGCGAGATCTGATACGAATTCGCTGACGTGGCGCTTTCCCAGCCGTCCGATGATGATCGCTGAAGTCGCCTCGGATGAGTGACGCGTCGCCCCTCGCTACGCCCAGCGTTCGGTCTCGTACGCGCCGCGTTCGCTTAGTCGTTCTCGGTCCAGAAGAAGCCACGTCGCACCACCGAGCCTTCGCCACCTGGAGGTCTGATCCGAAGCTACGCCCCGCGTCCGAGGACCTGTACGCCCAGCGTACGTCCGAGGACCAGGCTATAAAAGGGGACCGAGGCTGCCCACATTTTCACACCAAAAATAACTTCTCTCTCTAGTTTCTTTCTCTCTCTAGAGTTCCAAAACCCCCCTAAACCCTAGTTAAACCCCTAGCACCCTAGGGAAGCCCCGAGGCTCCCGGAGTCCCGAGAAAAAGGAGTTTTTCGGTTTCGAAACGCTGCTCCAATTAAGTTCCGGTTTTCGATAAAATTCGCTGTAAGTGTGCTACGCTTACGCAATTTTTAACATAGCTTTCAAATAATTATAGGAATGTTATTAGGTCCTTAAAATAATTATTTGGGCTATTATTATGAGTTATATCGAGTATTATTAACACTTAATAATACTCGGACTAATTAATTTGTCGCGGTTATCGTTAAACTAAACCCTAGTGGTATCGATACTAGGTTTTATCGAAGGAATATCGTTTTGAGAGTATCGAAGCGCTGTCCGAGTGCTGAGTCACCACCTACTCAGGTGAGTGCATAGTTACTTTCAGCTTACACATAGATATGAAGTATTTTATATAAATTACGTGCTATGTGTGCATATTATCTGAATACTTGCTATCTATGCTGGATGAACATTGTTATACATGTTTTCAATGATTTAAACTGTATATGTATTTTATATCTACGAAAATGTTGGGGTAAAACATGGGTAGATGTAATAGCTGATGTGTGATAAAATGATGAGAGGCCTCGATGTTGATGTTGTTGTTTCTGTCATCTAGCGGAGTATGGATGACGACCACGGACTCTTCTAGACAGTCCAGTGGAACACTAGCAGGCTCGCAACCTGTAGGTGTTTGTGAACGATGTGTTCACCGGTGTACTCCATCCCCCACATGGTTGCCTTTAGGACATTTATTGCTGAGGAATCCCCTTAGCAGTAGTGTCCGTCCCGATGATGATCCTTAGGCTAGGTCCCTTATGATAGATGTTTAGGGACGTAAAGTGAGGATAACGGGAACGGGTAATCGGGTTATTGTTGATCGATGAAATTAATAAACTTATTTATTGTGGGTTGAAAACCCTATGTGCTCACCAGGATCCCAAGCCTGACCCACTCAGTTTTATGTATTACAGGTAGTGACGCATGAGCATAGAGGTGATGTTTTGGACGAGGGATTACGGATATAGGCCTGTAGATATGAAATAATGTAGTAAGGCTTATATTGTATTGTTTATGCTTTTGATCTGTACGAACATGACATCCCAAGTCTTTTAATGAAATACATTTCTATGGAATGCTTTTGATAAATCTTTATCATATTTTGTTTTGGGACAAATTCCGCAACACTTTCATTTAAAATGTAACTCTGATTTTTAAACAAAGCATAAACAAACCGGTCTTTTCTGGCTGTGATTTTGGGGATGTCACAGTTGGTATCAGAGCATTAGTTTAAGCGAACTAGGAATTTGTAGGATTTCTAGACTTAAACTTAGAATGCTAAGCGATGATTGTGAGGTGTGAGCACTAGCTTATTTTAGGAATTGTGCCTAAAATGCTTTTATGTGCTAAATGCTTTGTGCATGATATGCTGTTATTTGTTCGGATCTATGGTCTGTTGCCGACCGGATCTGGAAACCTTATGTGTTTAGGATTCTAAACGTACGACTACGATATTAGAACTAGCATGTAAACGTTTCGGAGTGATAAGGACGATTTAAACGTCTATCCTAAATAAAGATCTAAATTCACCTTATTCGGTGTATAGATCAAGATGGCAAGGACTCGTAGCGGAAACGTAAACGCGAATGGAGATAGGAACCAACCCCCAGTGGTTCAACAAATACCTGTTGTAGAAGAAGTTGCACCTGAGCCAGTCATGATGGCCGGAGTGCAAGCGATGATCCAGGCTATGTTGGATCGTCAAATGGAGGAAACTAGACGTTTGCTCTAGCAAAATTGAGAGGAAGAGACTATTCAGATTGAACAGCCCGAGTTGAACGAAGGGCAGACTGAGGAGGGAAACTATAGTGGGACTGTTGGTCAAGCCAACCCACCGATAGTTAGGCAAAACCACCAGGATGGAGGAAATGACGGACGTGGATGCAAATACAAGGATTTCATGGCATCCAAGCCACCGAGTCTATCTGGAAGCCCGACGCCGGTGGAAGTCATGAATTGGATCTCTGAGATGGAGACAATGTTTGAGAGTTGCGAGTGTAGCAATAGGCAGAAGACCGCTCTTGCGGTTCCTTTGTTGAAGTCTGGAGTACTAAGCTGGTGGAAGCTACTAGCTGACTCAATGCCCAAAGGTGAAGCAAGCAAGATGTCGTGGGAGGATTTTCTGGTACAGTTGAAGATGCAATACTTCTCTGAGCAGGATCTTCTAGAAATCAACAACGAATTCCAAAATCTGAAGAAGGGAAGAATGAGCGTTACGGAATACGCTGCAAGCTTTACTGAGAAAATGAAGCTTGTTCCTCACCTCGTCCCAACTGAACTCTCCAAGGTTAACAAATTTGCCCTCGGATTACCAGCGGACTTCGGTCCAATGGTCAAGCAATCTACCACTCTAAAAGCCGCCATCTGGGCTGCTAAGAATGTGGAGACCCAGATACGAGAAAAGGGTCTGGAGAGAGCGGAAGTGGGAGAGAAAAGGAAATTCGACGGATCCTCAAGGTCCGGTAAGAAGGGTAGATTCTCGAAGTTTTGTTCGAGAGGAGGAGGATCAGAAGCGAAGTGGTGTGACAAGTGCAAGATAAAGCACTCTGGGAAGTGTGATGGAGGGGTCACTTGTTACAAATGCGGAAAGCCTGGGCACTATGCCAATGAATGCACGTTCACTAAGAAGGTCTGTTATGAATGCAACGAGGAGGGGCACATTTCAAGGGATTGCCCGAAGAAGAAGGAGACGGGAAGACCCAACATACCACCGAAGCCGAAGGCAAGAGCCTTCCAGATGACGCTCGAGGCTGCAAAGGAGGCAGCAGACGTCGCTTCAGGTACCTTTCTTGTAAATGGTTTGCCTGCAAATATACTATTTGATTCCGGAGCCAACTACTCCTTTGTATCGCATAAATTTGGTGGGAAATTAGCATTGCCTGTAGAAAAACTAGATAATGCCCTGATTGTAGAAGTTGCCAGTGGCAAATTCGTACCTGTTAGTAATCGTATTAGGAACATCGTCATCGACCTAAACGGAAACGAATTCAACGAAGAGCTATTACCCATAGAGTTAAACGGTTTCGACATCGTTTTGGGTATGGATTGGCTTAGCGCCAACGATGCTGAGATTCAATGCCGAAAGAAAATAGTAAAGGTGAACCCACCCGGAAAGGAATCATTTATGGTGTACGGGGACAAACGCAGAGTGAATTCTGGAATCATCTCCCTGATGAAAGCCAGGAAATGTTTGTCCAAAGGGTGCGCATCGTACTTGGCATTTGTAATCGATGCCAAGAAGGAGAAGAAAGAGGTGCAGAATATACCGGTTGTGTGTGATTATCCGGAAGTCTTTCCCGAAGACCTTCCCGGATTACCACCTGATAGACAAGTGGAGTTTCGTATAGACTTGTTACCAGGAACAACACCAATAGCAAAGGCACCTTACCGATTAGCACCGACGGAGATGAAGGAGCTCATGACGCAACTTCAGGAGCTGTTGGACAACGGTTTTATTCGACCTAGTTCATCACCCTGGGGAGCTCCGGTGTTATTCGTAAAGAAGAAGGACGGAAGCATGAGGATGTGTATAGACTATCGAGAGCTGAATAAGGCAATGGTGAAAAACAAGTATCCATTGCCGAGGATTGACGACCTATTCGATCAGCTGCAAGGTTCGAGCTACTTCTCAAAGATCGATCTTAGGTCAGGATATCATCAGCTGAAGGTGAGAGAGCAGGATATTGAAAAGACTGCATTCAGAACAAGATATGGACCCTACGAGTTCTTGGTTATGTCATTTGGACTAACCAATGCTCCTGCAGCATTCATGGATTTGATGAATAGGGTTTGTAAACCATTCCTCGATAAATCCGTGATAGTGTTCATCGACGACATTCTCATCTACTCGAAAAGCCAAGAGGAGCATGGCAAGCATCTACGTGAAGTATTAGAAGTGTTGAAGAAGGAGAAGCTTTTTGCAAAGTTCTCCAAATGCGACTTTTGGATACGGGAAGTCCAATTCTTGGGTCATGTTGTTAACCAGGAGGGAATAATGGTTGACCCCGCAAAGATCGAGGCTGTAATGAAGTGGGAACGTCCAAAGAGTCCCACAGAGATTCGAAGCTTTCTAGGATTAGCCGGATATTATCGACGATTTATCCAAGGCTTTTCTTCGATAGCTGCTCCATTAACAGCTTTGACTCATAAAGGAGCCACATATACATGGAGTGAGAAACACGAAGAGGCGTTCGAGAAGCTAAAGAAGAAGTTATGCGAAGCACCAATACTTTCTCTACCCGATGGAGTTGAAGACTTCGCAGTTTACAGTGATGCATCTGGAGTCGGGTTGGGTTGTGTTTTGACCCAAAGAGAAAAGGTGATAGCATACGCATCTCGACAATTGAAAGAACACGAAAAGAACTACCCCACTCATGATCTGGAGTTGGCAGCGGTAGTATTTGCCTTAAAGATATGGAGGCATTACCTCTACGGCACAAAGTGCAAGCTCTTCACTGATCATAAGAGTCTCCAGTATCTCTTTAATCAGAAGGAGTTGAACATGAGGCAACGACGCTGGCTAGAACTTCTCAAGGACTACGACTGTGAGATACTTTACCACCCAGGTAAAGCAAATATTGTTGCTGATGCTCTCAGTCGGAAAGTCAATCTGGAAAGGAAAAGGCCAAGAGCGTTAAGAATTGAAGTCGTTTCAACGATTGTCGAAAGTATCAGGAAAGCTCAAGAAGAAGCTCTAGAGAAAAATGACCGAAAGGAAGAACGTTTGGGAAGAACATTAGTGTTCGGTACAAACAGTCGAGGACTGAAGGTATTCCAAGATCGAATTTGGGTACCTAAGACGAGAGGAATAAGAGATCTTTTGATGGAAGAAGCACACAAGACCATGTACTCGATTCATCCCGGTAGCACTAAAATGTATAGGGACCTAAAACCCTACTACTGGTGGCCGACGATGAAGCTCGATGTTGCGAAGTATGTGGCCGAGTGCGTAACATGTGCGAGGGTTAAGGCACAACATCAGAAACCGTATGGGAGTTTAGAACCTTTACCTGTACCCATGGGTAAATGGGAAGACATCACCATGGATTTTGTGACTAAACTGCCCAGGACGAAGAACGGTCACGACATGATTTGGGTAGTCGTGGATCGTTTCACCAAGAGTGCACACTTCATAGCAGCCAACGAGAAGTGGTCTATGGATAAGCTCGCAAATGCTTACGTGAAGGAAATTGTAAGACTTCACGGTGTTCCTCTTACGATTGTATCAGATCGTGATAGTCGTTTCACGTCAAGGTTTTGGAGGAGTCTACAAGAGGAGTTGGGTACAAAGTTATGTTTGAGTACTGCTTACCATCCGCAAACTGATGGCCAGAGCGAAAGAACGATTCAGACACTGGAAGATATGCTGAGAGCATGTACCCTCGAATTCCAAGGAAATTGGGACGAGCACTTACCTCTGGTAGAATTCTCCTACAACAATAGTTTTCACTCGAGCATCAAGATGGCACCTTACCAAGCCTTGTATGGACAAAAGTGTCGTACGCCGTCTTGTTGGCTTGAAGCCGGAGAGAAGCAGTTTATGGGCCCCGAGATAGTCCATGAGACTGCCGAGAAGTTGAAGGTGATTAGGGAAAGAATGTTAGCAGCTCAGGATCGTCAGAAGAGCTATGCTGACAAGAAAAGACGACCGATAACCTTCGAGGTTGGGGATTCCGTTCTGCTTAAAGTCTCACCATGGAAGGGACTTATACGATTTGGGAAACGAGGAAAGTTGAGTCCAAGGTTTATTGGACCGTTCAAAGTTCTTCAGAAGATTGGGAACCAAGCTTACAAGCTGGAATTGCCCGAAGAACTCAATGGTATTCATAACACTTTCCATGTGTGTTATTTGAGGAAATTCACGGGAGATGTTCCCGACATAATTCCAATCTCAGAGTTAAGGATGGATGAGAATAAAAGGCTGATCGAAGAGCCTGAGGCAATTGTTGACCGTAAGACTAAGAAGTTACGACGTAAGATGGTTGACTTGGTGCTAGTCCGATGGAAACATTCGAATGGGCCGAATCTCACTTGGGAAACAGAGGATGACATGATGAGTCGCTATCCACATCTGTTTGCTGATGCATGATTCCGGGACGGAATCATCCTAAGGGGGAGAGAATTGTAACGCCCGGGTTTCAGGACTAAGCATTTTTGTCAATGTAATAGTCTAGGTCAACTCTTGTAACTCTTTTTGAAGTAATAAAGATGAAATATTTGAGTATTATGTGAATTATGTGTATTTATGTGCTTATAATTTAATTATAAATGTATAATTAATAAATAATAAAAATAAGCGTCAAAATTAAAGTATAAGATAATCCCGATATCTCTACATAAAGTTGTAGAATATGTCTCAAGGTTTCCGTACATATAAAGAATGCCGAAATCCGAGTTATAACGAAGAAGTTATGACCCGTCGAAGTTTTACGGTAAAACCGGCACGGCACCAGGAAGCGTAAATAGTGAATTTACGATAGAGCGATATTTAGCCTTAGCGATCTAAACGAAAGTCGTAGAATATGTTAAACTAAGAACATCGATAAAAAGAACGTCCAAATCTGACTTCGTATGAAGAAGTTATGATTTTTCGAAGTTTCGGACTAGCAGTGTACAACCCTAAATTTGAATATTTGATCGAGCAGTTTTTAGCTGACACGACCTAAACGAGAATCGAAGATCTCGTTGAGAGTAGCGTAACGAGAAAAAGATGGGCGAAAACGGATGTCGGATGAAGAAGTTATGAGGATTTAACGGACCAATCGTGTCTCGGCCCGTTAATAATATAAAATTTAAAATCGAGCCAAAATTAGCCGACGAAGTCTAAACGAAAGTTGTAGAGTACGTTCTCAACTTCGCGTGGATATAAAGAACGTCAAAAACGGAGTTCGTATGAGAAAGTTACGAATTTTTAAAGTTTGTACTCGTTTTTGCGAGATCTGATACGAATTCGCTGACGTGGCGCTTTCCCAGCCGTCCGATGATGATCGCTGAAGTCGCCTCGGATGAGTGACGCGTCGCCCCTCGCTACGCCCAGCGTTCGGTCTCGTACGCGCCGCGTTCGCTTAGTCGTTCTCGGTCCAGAAGAAGCCACGTCGCACCACCGAGCCTTCGCCACCTGGAGGTCTGATCCGAAGCTACGCCCCGCGTCCGAGGACCTGTACGCCCAGCGTACGTCCGAGGACCAGGCTATAAAAGGGGACCGAGGCTGCCCACATTTTCACACCAAAAATAACTTCTCTCTCTAGTTTCTTTCTCTCTCTAGAGTTCCAAAACCCCCCTAAACCCTAGTTAAACCCCTAGCACCCTAGGGAATCCCCGAGGCTCCCGGAGTCCCGAGAAAAAGGAGTTTTTCGGTTTCGAAACGCTGCTCCAATTAAGTTCCGGTTTTCGATAAAATTCGCTGTAAGTGTGCTACGCTTACGCAATTTTTAATATAGCTTTCAAATAATTATAGGAATGTTATTAGGTCCTTAAAATAATTATTTGGGCTATTATTATGAGTTATATCGAGTATTATTAACGCTTAATAATACTCGGACTAATTAATTTGTCGCGGTTATCGTTAAACTAAACCCTAGTGGTATCGATACTAGGTTTTATCGAAGGAATATCGTTTTGAGAGTATCGAAGCGCTGTCCGAGTGCTGAGTCACCACCTACT
The DNA here is from genome assembly GCF_002870075.4 of Lactuca sativa. Taxonomy (NCBI): domain Eukaryota; kingdom Viridiplantae; phylum Streptophyta; class Magnoliopsida; order Asterales; family Asteraceae; genus Lactuca; species Lactuca sativa. The sequence goes on along the minus strand of NC_056625.2, from coordinate 87,659,335 downwards.
CAGGTGAGTGCATAGTTACTTTCAGCTTACACATAGATATGAAGTATTTTATATAAATTACGTGCTATGTGTGCATATTATCTGAATACTTGCTATCTATGCTGGATGAACATTGTTATACATGTTTTCAATGATTTAAACTGTATATGTATTTTATATCTACGAAAATGTTGGGGTAAAACATGGGTAGATGTAATAGCTGATGTGTGATAAAATGATGAGAGGCCTCGATGTTGATGTTGTTGTTTCTGTCATCTAGCGGAGTATGGGTGACGATCACGGACTCTTCTAGACAGTCCAGTGGAACACTAGCAGGCTCGCAACCTGTAGGTGTTTGTGAACGATGTGTTCATCGGTGTACTCCATCCCCCACATGGTTGCCTTTAGGACATTTATTGCTGAGGAATCCCCTTAGTAGTAGTGTCCGTCCCGATGATGATCCTTAGGCTAGGTCCCTTATGATAGGTGTTTAGGGACGTAAAGTGAGGATAACGGGAATGGGTAATCGGGTTATTGTTGATCGATGAAATTAATAAACTTATTTATTGTGGGTTGAAAACCCTATGTGCTCACCAGGCTCCCAAGCCTGACCCACTCAGTTTTATGTATTACAGGTAGTGGCGCATGAGCATAGAGGTGATGTTTTGGACGAGGGATTACGGATATAGGCCTGTAGATATGAAATAATGTAGTAAGGCTTATATTGTACTGTTTATGCTTTTGATCTGTACGAACATGACATCCCAAGTCTTTTAATGAAATACATTTCTATGGAATGCTTTTGATAAATCTTTATCATATTTTGTTTTGGGACAAATTCCGCAACACTTTCATTTAAAATGTAACTCTGATTTTTAAACAAAGCATAAACAAACCGGTCTTTTCTGGCCGTGATTTTGGGGATGTCACACCATTGCTATACATGGTCCCGGTATGAAACCCCCTAGCTACCATGAGGTGTGTGTTCCTCTGTTGAAGCTAGAGGAGCACACAAAGAAACTTTTGATACTTAATGAGACCGAGAAGAAGGCAATCGGGTGCTCTTTGATGGCTGATGGGCGGAGGGACCGGAAATGAAGAGCACTTATCAACTTCTTGGTGAATACTCCTAGAGGAAGCATGTTTCTAGAATATGTAGATGCATCTTCTTATTCTCATACAGGTATTCATTGTTTTTTGTTTTTTACTTATGTTTATGTTCTATGTTGTTTATGTTATGTACTTTACTTATGTTTATATTCATTGTTCTATTTTTTTTATTTTATGTACCATGAAAGATTAATTTGTTTATGTTTTTTACTGTTATTCACTCTTGTTTAGACTATTATTGACTATTTTTGTTGCTGTTTAATCAGGAGAGAATTTATTTAAGTTGTTTGACTACTTCATCAAAGAATCTGGACCCGATCATGTGGTTCAAATTGTAACAAATAGTGCTGCCAACAATGTTTGACTACTTCATCAAAGAAACTGGACTCGATCATATGGTTCAAATTGTAACAAATAGTGTTGCCAACAATTTTTTGGCGGGGAAAATGGTGGAAGCAAAATATCCACACATCTATTGGACTCTGTGTGCTGCGCATTGCATTGATCTCATGCTTGAAGACATCTTCAAAGTGACTCATCTTAAGAAGACACTAGACAAAGCAATTGCGGTTAACACTTACATTTACAACCGTACATTGCTCTTGAATATGTTGAGAGACTTTACGGGTCAAAGAGATATGATTAGGCCCGCAAAGACCCAGTTTGCAACCGCCCTCTTAACTCTAAATTGCTTTAGGAGTCATAAGACAAGTTTGAAGAAGTTGTTCATGTATGAAGCTTGGAACAAAAGCAGGTTCAAAGGGGAGGAAGGAGGAACTCAATGTGTCGCAGCAAATTTTTCACCTAGTTTTTGGATTAACATTGATATTGCTGTCAAAGTTGGTGAACCATTACTAGCGGTGCTTCGATTGGTAGTTAGTGAACGAAAGTTGGCTATGGGGTACATTTATGAAGCCATGGATAGGGAAAAGGAGCAAATTGCATACTCATTCAACAACAAAATTAACAAATACAAAGCTTTCTTCAAAATAATTGATGACAGGTGGAATTGTTAACTTCACCAAGATTTGCATGCGGCTGGTCACTATCTGAATCCAAGTATTTTTTTACAACAACCCAGGAGTGAAAGAAGATAGTGAGGTGATTAAGGGCTTGATGGCATGCATACATAAGATGTCATCAGAAGAAGACGAGACCAAGATTCACCAAGAGCTCTCTATATATACCGGTGCAGAAGAGTTATCTGCGCAACATATGGCTGTTAAATTAAGAACAACACTTGCACCAGCGAAATGGTGGATGCAATATGGATCATCAGCACCAACACTTAAGAAGTTTGTTGTGAAGGTGTTGAGTCTTACTTGTAGTTCATCAGGGTGTGAGCGTAACTAGAGCGTAACTAGAGTGTTTTTGAACATGTAAGTTGTTCATTTTTTTAAGATTAATATCCTTTGCACTATTTACTAATGGTTTAATTTTATTTTTGTAGATCCATTCGAAAAAAGAAATCATCTTGAAAGACAAAAACTAAATGATTTAGTTTACATCAAATATAATCGAGCATTAAGGAGGAGGTATGATATGCGGGATATGATCGACCCGATCATCTTGGAAGACTCGCACATACATGACCCGTTTGAGTGGTTGGCGAGTGATGATGATGGTCTCGTGTTTGAGGGTGATGACTTGAGATGGGATGTTGTGGCAGAGACTATGGGGTGGATGAGTCGGTTCATCTAACTATAAGAACAACAACACCAGGTGGGAGGCAAAGGGGGATGCTAGGGGCTGTTGGGGTTGCTGAGTCAAGCTCACAAGGTAGAGCTAGAGCTAGACAACCCCATTTGGTAGATGAACCTGAAGAGGAAAATGATGTTGGGGTTTATAAGGAGTTTGTTGAAATAGAGGGGGAAGATGAACTCGTATTTGATGAGGATGAGGATAACGATTAGTCGATTAGTGGTATTTTAGAGTTTAGACTTTTAGAGTCATAACACTCTCTTTTGTGGTATTAAAACTTAATTTTAGACTTTAGAGTCTAAAACTAACCAATATTTTGTGGTAAAAATCTTTTGGAACTTAATGTTAGCTTAATAGAACTAGTACTTTTAGTTCTCTGTGTTATTTTTAATTGTTGAATAGGTGCAGGTAAATATAGTGTTTAATTTTATATAAAATCACAAAACATGAAATAGATGTCGCTATTTCATCGCTATCGCTACGTAGCATATAGTTGGGTTGTCGCTATTTCCTCGTCATCGCTATTGATAACCTTGGTCTATAGGTTCCTAATTTGAAATTCTATGTTTTTTTTTTTCTTTTTGTGTTGTAATTTTATTTTCTAGTTTAATGAAATTTTAGTTTAAAAAAAAATAGTATATTTCAAATGTTTATTTTTTTTAAATTAATTTTTTTTTAAATATCATGACAAGTCTGGCAACCCATGACATGTAAATGGCAAAAATTTGAAGGAGTGTGGAAAATCTGACATGACGCCTACATGGACCGTGATAAATGTGACACCACTCCCAGTAACTTGAGGAGTCCAAAATTTCTAGAATATATATGGTGTATATATAGAAGAAATTAAATTATGTATGTGTGTATAAGAGCCCGAGTAAGCCAAACTTTAAATCAAACCAAGAAAGTGGATTTAATAAGCCTAAGAAATAAAAAAAAAAAAATTGCACAAAAACGCCAAGGAAGTCTAGGAACTAGTGTGTGCTTTTCACGAATCAACATCTATAGAGGTGGGAGAATGAATTAACGACCTCAAACTTTTAAATTGACGTCCTACTTGTTATTATCGTTAATAAACATCAAAAGGGCAATATTGCATCAATTATCTCTTACTTGCTTCTCAATTTCGATCTCACCTTCCTCCGTTTTCCTTATTCTGTTTCTCACTCTCGATCATAACTCATAAGATGAGTAATACATAAAACAATTTATGGCTTCTGTTGCGGTTGGCAATTTAATATCGGTTATGTTGGATTAAGATGTCTAAGCAAATCACTAAATTGGTATACTCTTAAATTAAGAGCAAAGTGTTTTTTGGTTGCCCTCATGACTAGTAACCGAATATAATAACTTTTGGAGAGATGCTAATTAGTTAATTTGTTATATGATTAATAAATTAATTATAAATCAAAATAAATAATTTATTAATATATTATATGATTAATATATTAATTATAAATTATATTTATTGATTTAGAATTAATCGAAAATTAATTAGAATTAATTTTGTGATTAATTAGATTAATTGGAAATACAGGGACTAAATATGACAATGTTCAAAAGTTGAGCATTGAAGGATTTTGGAACCTTCCCACATGAGGGCGACGATTTTTGGATGTTCCTAGGGCTTCTTGGAAGCCTTAAGGAGCAAGAAAAGGGATAAGGGTTATCAAAGGAAACTTCCCTTATCCAAGACTCCTTACTCACCTATATAAACCCCCTATGGGGTTCATTATTTTGGTCTATCCTATAACCCTCTCTAGAGCCGAAATTTTGAGTTGTCTTTCCCTCTCCTAAAAGTATTATAGTTACTAAGTTTTGGGTTCAAACCATTAGAGGCACGATATTTCTAATGCTTGCTTTCTAAAGTTGTTCAAGAAGGAATTGTTGATTATTTACTACAATAATCAAAAGGTATGTAAACCCTAAAACCCTTTATGAATTTCAAAAATTGTAGGGTATTCCTATGGTTCTTGATGTTCAATTGTTTGTTGCAATCAATAGAGAAAACTTAAATCCAATAGGTTGCATGTGAACTTAGGGTTAAGTTTTTCCACCACATATTTTTTTGTAACCTATAAAACCTATTAGTGGTATCAAAGTCATAGTTTTCAATTGATCTTTCACAATTTTGAATATATCAAAAAAAAATTAGGGTTTATAGAAATTAAACCCTAAGGGAGGAATTTTCGATTTTTGTTAGGGTTCTTGAAACCCTAGCCTCCACCTTAGAAATTTTGAAATATGCTAGGGTTTTTGAAACCCTAGCCTCCCTAACCCTTTTTCAAAAATTAGGGAGTCCTTTTAAGGTTTATCTTGTTTTCTCAATTGTTATTTTAAAAGCCTTAAAATTTAAATAATTAAAGCCTGATAAACTCAAACCCTATTTTCGAAATTTATGGGGTTTTAGATTAGGATCAAATTTGATTTTTTTTTATTAATTTGTTAATTATAAATAATTATTTAATCCATAATGTTTTAACTAATTTAATTAATTGTTTAAATAAAAAATAAAGACAAATTATATATGGTTTAATATTAAGTAATTAAAATATTTAAATTTAAATAATTAATGTTTAAACCTCATATTTTGAATAGTTTTAAAATACACCTTATATATATTATTAAAAGTTAATTACTATATGTATAAGAAAAGCCAGTCAAATCAATAGTAGGTCTCGTTCACGAAACCATGCTGTAAAGATGGTATAAGGAAGCGACCTATAAAATGGTCGTTGAATGGGTGTCCACTCTCACCCATAGCTCTCCTGTGTGGTGGATGGTTGTTAGTCGAACGAATTTGATAGGACATGATCTCATTAAAAGTATAATGATATAAAAGTACTAGAACCTTCTTTAAAAAATCTCACTCTAGTTACTTTAGGAAAATATGAAAAGTATGTTAATCCATGAAAACACAAATGGTGCTTTATATGTCATTAGTGGAGCGTGTGTGGTTAACCGACACACTAATAGGGACTATAAAGAGATATGATGGACATCTTGAAAAGTATCATTATTGATGGAGCATGTGTGGTTACCCGACACAACAAAAATGTGACATGATAAATGACCTTGAGGGTGCCAAGCGGGTTTTCATGGTTATTCACATCTCGTTTGTGATCCTCAGCATCACAGTCACAAAAGTGAGAGTATAATTCCATAATAAACATGACATTGATAAGATTCATTGAATTTCAAAAGATCTATGAGTTTCATAAGATTGGGATTTATAAAAGTCTTCCCTACCTAAAATAGATTCGAATTTGATTATGGCATCCCTCTTCAAAGTTCGAATAAAAAATATGGATCATAGCCTTAATTTAAAATTTGGGTTAATAATTAAGGATTAAAATCAACTAACTTGAATTATAAATGTCGTATGAAGATAGAAATGGTCTTCCTCATTCTGTTGGAAATGCTTTTACTCTTCCTTCTGAAGATGATCTTCCATATTCTGATCAAGGTGAAAATGTTTTCACTTCTTTGGGAATTGGTGGAACTTGATATCATGCTTCTTTAACTCTTCCACCTCCTATTTATGTGACTCTCCCAACGTCACGTTGTCCTCAAGTTGAAAGATATGAGACAACTCAAGCCCTATTGGCACGTAGACATCAAGAAGGATATTATGTGTGTATGCATGTTCTACAAATGAAATCGTATATTGACGAGTTGGATCGAATGGGTGTCGTTTTCCTAAGGGAGCAAGCCATTAATTTGGTTCTTTTTTTGCTTCCAAAGTCATATGACCAGTTCATTGAGAACTTTTACATGAGGAATATCGACGTGACCCTAATTGATCTGACCCAAATGTTGATTGTTGCTGAAGTAGAAATGCTTAAGAGCACATTTAAATGTAACATCTGTTCCAGGTATTATTTAATTTATCTAATTTTTAGGTTTTTGTGCATGGACTCGGCGAGTTGGGGAGCTCCAACTCGTCGAGTAGAGACCGTTATGAGGATGCGAGATTTAGATCCTACTCGTCGAGTCGGAAGGCCCCGACTCAACGAGTAGGTGTTGTAAAGGAAAACCCTAATTTTTAGGGTTTGCACCCTATTTAAAGAACATAACCCATCTCTTGTGGCCTCCCTTACCACTTCATTAGCCAGAGAAAACCCTAGTTGGACCTTGCACCTTCTTGAGTGAGAGAGAGAGAGAGCTTTGTGAGCAATTTTATTGTGGTTGTGAAGGATTTTTGAGCTTGAAGAAGAAGGAGCAAGGAGAGGAGTAGTAGATCCATCATCTACTCTGTTTTGGCGACCATCTTGTGGTATCAAGTAATTACCTAGTTCTTTAGTTGCTTAGATTCCTTTCCTTTGAAGTAAATGGCCACTTTTGGTGCAAAATGGGGTCATACTCGGATTTGGACTTATCCTAGGGATATGGTTCCATATCTGGACCTCTCAAGGTCCCTAATAACATAAAATTGCTCACTTTATCCAGCTTAGACCCTTTCCATGCACTAAAATCTTGTAAGGAGTTTAGTTTTGATGTTTTAGCATTGTGAGGCCTTGTATGCACGTAAAGTTTGCAACTTTATGTGGTAACTACACTAAGGAAGGGTGGATCTGGAGTTTGGGACCTTAGATCCCACTGAAAAGGGCTAAACACAAGAGGGACTGAAGGAACTCATCGAGTCCCTTAGTTGACTCGACGAGTCGGGTAGGGTTTACCCGTTTTTGAGATTCTGAATGAGTGCAATGAAGGATTAGGGTTTTGGGACTGCATAAACTCTTAGTTTATGGACATTTGATGAACTCGACGAGCCATTTAGGTGACTCGACGAGTTGACATGGAATTTAGTGGAATGGACTTAGGAGGAACTCGACGAGTTGCTAGGATGCACTTGACGAGTCGAGGTCAACATGGACTGTTGACCTTGACTTTAACCAGGGTTGACTTTGAGGGTATTTATGGGTTTATGGCAAGTTAATCACATGTTGATTATAGACAGTTGAGGAGGAGCAGTGCGTGGGATATATCTAATCTTGGCTTGTCAGTTCAACATTCGAGAGGTGAGTCTCCTCACCATACCAACGGGTCTAAGGCACCAAGGCCGACCCATTTTGTAGTATATGGTACATTGCTGTAATAGAGATATGTGATATGATATTTAGCTATATGCTAAGTTGTATATTAGTGATTATATGATACTTGCAGGGAAGACCATGGGGGGAGCCCATGGCACTTGGATAAGACCATGTAGGGGAGCCCATGGCAGTCGTATGAAAGACCTTGTGGGGGAGCCCATGGCTTGTCAGTTAAAGACCATGGTCGGAGCCCATGACACTTGGGTATAAGACCATGTGGGGAAGCCCATGACATCCTTATATGTTTGTATGCATGGCTTATGTGATATATGTGGCTTTTATAGTTAATATGTTATGTGATATGTGGATTGTGTGTGTGGTATGCTTTGGGGTACTCACTAAGCATTAATTTACAGTTTGTGGATTTCTTTCAGGTACATCTGAGACCAAGGGCAAGGGCAAGGCTTGATGGCGCGGTGTACACTCTCTCTTAGGAGTTTTTATGGGAAACTCTGATGATTTTAAATAAAATTGTATATATGAATTTTGAAAACAGTTGTATTTGAGAATTTACGGTTTATGGAAAGTCTTTTGGGTTAATGAAAAATGAAAATATTCTTTTGAAAATTTGGGTCGTTACATTAAAGTAGAGATCCTTATTGGGTCTAATTCCTAGGTTTCCATGGACATTAACATTGCGACAATGGTGGTCCAGAAAATATTTCTCTTTCGAATGGAAAGGGGTCGTCCAAGGTCAAACCTTTTGATCGTATGGTAAAAAGAAAAGGTAGTTATAGGATTATTCCATGTCTTAACCCTAAAGAGTCCATTTGTTTCAATTGCCAATTAAATGGACATTTGAAACGAAGATGGCAAAAATACATGAAAGATCTTAGAGATAGTAAAGTCATGTCGTGTGACTCTACTTCAGGTACATCCATTATTTGACTTTATTTTTTTATAAGTTCCTATTTATTGACTCTTAATACATGATGTATTGACCATATTTTTATGGTATTAAATGAGTTAAGAGAAAGAAGAAAGCTTGGGCAAGGTGAGCTAAATCTGATCATGGGAAATGGACTTTAGTCACATAGTTCAATGATCAGAATTTGGAGCTACTGCAAAGGTGATGTGTGTGAAACAAACTACTTTTAATCCTACTAACTTAGACACAAAATAAACACATGAAAGGCAGTGTACCTATCGATTAGTAATATAGTTCAAGCAAGTAGGGTATCGAACACAGGGAACAGTAAACAATTAAAATAAATGCTAATATTATCTAAATAAAACAAGTAATAAAAAGGGGGGTTTCTCTAGTTTTGCAAGACTAGAAACTTAACAGTGAAATAAAACTCAAACTCAGTAACTAACAGCTAAAGCAAATAAACAAACACTAATTCAATAATGGAGAAGACTTATGTTTAGGTTCCGAATCGTCTATTCCTATGTTTGATTTTATGACAAGTGCAATGGATTAACTGGAATTGGCTACCGATTAGTGTGATTAGGTTCAGGTTCACTATTACTAATCCTTAGAAAATAGATTAATTTAAACAGTGGCCAAGTGATTAAACTAATAGGTTTTCTAGTTTATTGATTCGGATTAAGTAAGACTTGTAGTAGCTAATCAAATTACTAATTCAATTAGCCTCTTGTTGATGGTTCGTCACACAAGCTCACACATTAACTTACCTATTTTCTAGTTAACCCTAGTTTCACGTTCGCTATTCCTAGGCATATAACAATGTTTTCACACAAATCATACGAGATTAGCAATTAACAGATGTTCATGCAACTTAATATGCTAGTTAATTAACATAAAATAGTTGTAATTAACACATAAGGTTCTTTAACAAGCTTAACAAAACAGACTCACCAATTTCAGTTAATCTAACCACAAAAATCAACACATAGTCATAAATTCATCCACCCTAAACAGAAGATACGAGTTTTAGCTCATGATTACAGCAGAAAGTAGCTCAAAAACGAAATCTAATAATTCACACACAGTTCAAACAAAAGATTAAGTAAAGAGTAAACCTAAATTGCCTTGGATCTTCTCAAAATTGAAAGCTAGGGTTGAATTCTCGAAAAATAGAGCTCCAAGAACCCTTCTGGCCTCCAAAAATCGTCCAAGGCTTCCCCCATTCGTTAGGGTTTGAATGAGAAGTGTTTCTATATATATTCTGAAAACTGCAGCGACTCGGCGAGTCCAGTGACCTACTCGACGACTCCATCACTTAAAATCCCATGTATGGCAAGTCAGCGTCGAGAATCGAGAACTTTCTGATCAACTCATCGAGTTGAGGCCCAAATCGCCGCGTCCGTTTGGAATCAACATTTTCTCAAAACACGAAAGTTGTCCAAAATTGTGTATAGTTTTCAGAACATTTTGAATCTCGTCAATCGGAGTTACGGTTCATGAGATATGTCCAAAACACAGACGAGGGGTCAAGCTGTCCAACAACATCCTTCTTTCTTCAAAATCCAAGATCCAAGCTTCCAATTGTTAAATCCGCTTCGTTTTCCATACGAGCATATCATTGTTGCTGAAAAATGAAATTCTAAACTAATTAAGCACCTTTTGTTCATTAAATGAGATAAAATCAACATAAAGTATTAAGATAATATATAAATTATATGACTAAATATACCCATATCAAAAGGACTTGGGATAATTTAATAGATTGATATTATTCTTCGGAGATATCTAGAAACATAGTTTTCATTTTATGCGTTGTAAGGACAAGTTCCAATTTTTCGTTTATTTTCAACAAAAGTGACATTTTGGTTTATCTGGTTGCCTTATTTTATATTTCCTTGCAATGACATTTATGAAAATGTTGGTTATGTTTCTAATATTAGCAATATTAATCATGGATTTGATTCTTATGATATTGCTTATGATATTATCATAATTGACTAAGTGAAAATAATTCTCATTACCAAGTTTCAAATTGGATAGAAACTTGGAGTCATGTAATTCGAATTGTGTGATGCATGAGAATCTTGGAAAATTATGACCAATTCATTGATCACATGTTTATGCGAGTCAAACGAAGAACTAATGGGACTAGTACATTTTAATATGGACTATTCAGATCCACCAAAAAGGATGATAACTCTATTCGTCATGATTTTCTGATGTTTTAGTAAATATGATTGTGTTTATAAGATTAAGCATAATTTTGATACTTTGAAAAAGTAGCTGAACGAATAAGAAAAATTTATTAGGTAGAAAGATAAAAGTTTCTCTAATATGAAAGGAAAAGAGAGTTTTAGTATCATGTTTAATGATCATCTTAGTGATTGTGGATTTATATCACAATTAATCCTCGAAGAACATCTTAGTGCAATTGTATGACTAAGAAGAGGAATCAAATATTGTTGAAAATAGTCAATCAAGATATGAATCACACTTCATTCCAAATCAATTTGTAGAGCCATGCTCTAGTAACTATGAATCATATCTTGAGACTCATTTAAAACTAAAAAGGTTGAAATACACCTCGAAATATATGGAGTAAAAATGCTTTCTTACTCTAACACATATATAATTGGAGTTATGATGTTTTCGTTAATCGAGATACAAAAAATAAATTTAGACCTATTCTTTGAAGTGTTTTCTTGTCGGGAATCCACACGAACTTTTGAATATTTGTTTTAGCTCGTCAAGGAATGTTCCATGAGAGAAAACTCGTATGTCAAGAAGTCAGTGGAAGTCATATTGATCTTGAGAGTTTCAAGAGTCAACCGACAATAAACCTTTTAGTTATCACTAGCACGCGATCTTAGGATGATAACCTATCGTATTTAGTTGACACATTCTTATTTTTGTGCATTTCTAGTTGAGTTGGCAATGTTGATGAGTTCTATGTTTTTCACTTAACTGCAAAAGCAAAGCCCGTTGGTCAATGAAAGTGCATTGGTAAATATGGATGAGTTACTAACAACATGGAAGCACTGGTAGGCCCTTCAGCTACCAGAGGCCAGGAAATTTAGAATAGCAAAGTTCAATCCATGAAGGAAACTAAATCTGTTTTTTGATTGTAGGATGGAAATGATAGATTCATGTGGATGGGAACGTATGCACCATAAAATCTGGGTGGCAAAGGTTTCACTCTAATTCATGGAAATAATTATGAGGAAACACTCTCGATAGTAGATTTTAATGATCCGATAAAGATCAAAATGGATATTGGTTATATTAATTGCATTCTCAAATTCACAATATGATTACGACATCCATCTTCATATTTCAAATTATGAGGAATGACAACGGATTGTGTAGACTTTCAAGAGATATGTTTATCACGTATTGAAAGAATTTGAACTCATACTCTATCCTGATAAAGTGCATAAGCATAAGAAGCCTAATTAGAGGCTTGGCGAAGCATCATGAAATAGGAAGTTACGCTTCCATGAGAAAGTCAAAAGGTATTGATTTCTAGAAGTCCAATTGATTTCCGAGTACATGTCAAATCTAGTGGGAGCATAATTGGTATGCTAGTATTGCATGTTGACAATAGTGTTTGTATGGAACAATGTTTCTAGTTTTCAAGTTGCAAAGTTAAGAAATTGTTTCGTTATAGTAGACTTAAGGGAGATGACACTCATACTTCTTTTCGAATCGGAAAGTTTAGATTGTATAGTTTAATAGAACTTAGTCATATACATATATGAATATCATGTTGAAATGGTTCAACATAGGAAATTGAATATATAGAAATATTATAGCAAGAGATTAAACAGTTATCAGATCCTTATATAAGATATAATGAGTCGAGTCACAAATGTTTCGAATATATGATCTATTATGTATGCTATAATATTCACTTATTCTATTTTTTCAAATGCTCGGAGCATTATGATAAAAATGACTAGAATTTTGTGTGACTAAAGTTGTTAAACAAATATTAAGAATATTCTAATGTTATACCAAAAAACTAGTTGTTTGTGGATAGTTAGAAGTATGGTATTAATTTCAACGGACCATAGTGACATGATTCTGGATTGAGATGATTATTGATCATAATTGATGGTCCATTAGGGATATGGAAATGTTCCATAATGGGAGATAATTGAAAATTCTACATGTGAGTTGGAAACTTTAATGCAAGAAAAGTGTTCAAGGAGTGTACCTTGAATTAGAACCTTCATTACCATGGAATTGTTTCTAGTAACAAAGTTTAAATGAGATATTATATAATATTAAAGACTCAGTCTTTGAGACTTTGGAATCTTGATATCACATGAGTTTAATGCATTTTAAGTTGGAATTCCATCATATCTTGGATAATGACAAGAATTTGGAATTATGAAACGAGCATCATTGGAATAATGTCCAATTGATTTGTTCACAAAGGAAGGACCATAAAGAGGCATAATATGCATGTTCATAATATGGCATGATTGATGTTTGATTCAAGTGGCTATTTGATTACTCGAACCATTATACGATGAATAAAGCCGTAATTATTATGGTGCATGATTAAATAATAGAGATTATTTATATTCAATAGATTAGAGACCATAGTTAATTAATTTATTATTGTGTTTCACTTTGCATGTTTTACTACTTGAATGATTTCATTATTCGAATTCCACAGTCGCTCAGATTTTTGAAAGTAAATAATGACTTAAAACTGTCATGAACTGAATTGTAGAATGTCTATGGGGATTAAACCTTGCAGTAAGATTGCTAAAATGTTCATGTGTACTTAGAAAAATGGGGATTTTGAGTATTAGATAAACCCACAATTAGAGAATTACTTCATGGATTCTATCACGAGTAATTATGAGATGATAATATCTTTTATTCTTAAAACGGAGATATGAGTTGTAATTTACAAATTGGTTGTGCATTGGTATTGTGAAAACGCATTAGTAACGTGATACCATAAAACGTAGTGTCATGCATGATTTGGTGGGTAAAAGATACAAGTATATAAGTCGAAGTTTATTCATTCCTTTTTCCTTAACGGGAAAAACGATATCTTTGGGCCCCTAAATGATTTGTTGTTGACATTTGAAGTGCTTGGCCGAGCCCGAACTGAATTGATGTTTCAATTAATAGTATGAATTCAGTCATCATACATCAGGAAATCGAGAAACAAAATCTTAGACTATGAGATTGATTCTAATCTATGTCTCATGTCCATAAGATATCTTGTAGAACGAACTTTTTGTTAGTTACTTCAAGGTCTATACTTTCAATTGAAGTTACAAACTTATCCAAGTGAGAGACTGTTGGATTAAGGTGTCTAAGCCAATAACTAAATTGGTATATTCTTGAATTAAGAGCAAAGTCCTTTTGGGTTGCCCTCATAACTAGTAACCGAATATAATGACTTTTGGAGAGAGAGGTTGATTTGTTAATTTATTATATGATTAATAAATTAATCTGAAATCAAAATAAATAACTTATTAATATATTATATGATTAATATATTATATAGAAGTTATATTTATTAATTTAGAATTAATCGAAAATTAATTAGAATTAATTTTGTGATTAATTAGATTAATTGGAAATATAGGGACTAAAGGTGATAATGTTGAAAAGTTGAACATTGAAGGATTCCAGAACCTTCCCACATTAAGGGGATGGTTTTTGGAGGTTCCTAGGGCTTCTTGGAAGCCTTAGGGAGCAAGAAAATGGATAAGTGTTATCTAATGAAACCTGCCTTATCAAAAACTCCTTACTCACCTATATAAACCCGTTATGGGGTTCATTATTTTTGCTCCATCCTATAACCCTCTCTAGATCTGAAATTTTGAGCTCTTTTCCTCTCTCCTAAAAGTCTTCTAGTTACTAAGGTGTTGTTTGTTTTTTCTGAGGTAAAATATATGTAGTCTGCAGACCACATCTGTAGACCTCTGCAGGAGAAGAGGTAGACAAAACGTCTGCAGTCTGAAAAATGAAGATTGTTTGTTTTTTTAACATCTGCGGGCTACTAAAATAAGCTGAAATCTAAATAAAGTGATATTTTTTAAACTTCAAAGTGTTTTTAATATTTTTATCACTTTATTATAAATAATTAACGAATCTATATCAACTTTTATGTATTATTGTATAAAAAATAAAAATAAAAATGGTATGAATTAACGTATATATTTGATAAAACCAACAACTTTGGTTGCAAAGTTATAACTAAACATTATAATTAGTGATTAAAGAATTTGATACATAAATCGATGTAAATAAACTTCGATTTTTTTCAATTAAATCCATTAAAAACGTACCATAAATATTTTCTCGACAAACTGACGATACTGTATTAAATAATGTTTTACAAAATTTGGCAAAAAAATATAAGAATATATTATGATTTTTTTTATATTTATATAAACAACTTCAACGACTATTATTGTAATAAATCTATATTTATAAATTTGTTAAAAATACCATGTTTGTATCGTCGAACGTTTTTTTTTTTTTTTTTTTTTTTTTTTTTTTTTTAAGTTTTGTAATTTTTTTTTCAAATTGTTTATCATTAATAAAGTTGGAAAAAAATATAAATTAAAAAAACTTAAAAAATAAAGATATATATGTTTTTTTAGGCTAAAAAATGTCTGAAGATGTTAGAAGACTCTGGTCCACATCTGCGGCAAGAAGAGGGCGCGCAGACATTTTTAGGTCTGCAGTCTTCAAAATAACAAACAGTCTGCGAAGACTAATGTCTGCGTGTGGTCTGCGCGGCGCAGACAGAAGAGGCCACACAGATCTGCAGACAAAAAACAAACACTACCTAAGATTTAGGTACAAACCATTAGAGGCACGAGATTTCTAGTGCTTGCTTTCTGAAACTGTTCAAGAAGGAATTGTTGATTATTTACTACAATAATCAAAATGTATGTAAACCCTAAAATCCTTTATGAATTTCAAAAATTATAGAGTATTCCTAAGATTCTTGATGTTCAATTGTTTGTTGAAATCAATAGAGAAAACTTAGATCCAATAGGTTGCATGTAAAATGAGGGTTAAGTTTTTCCACCTCATATTTTTTTGTAACCTGTAAAACCTATCAGGTTCTTCTTTTGTTCCGATTTTCTAATTTTTTGCCTATAAGGTTCAATTTCGATTAAATATTCTAATTTATTATTTCTAGTTCTTTTTCTCATTCATATTTCTAAATTTATTAGTTTTAGACTTCTTAATCCATTAGTTTTTTTATTAGGTTCTGATTTTGTCTCTACTTCTCATTCTCGATTTTTCTATATGTTTTTGATTGATTTATGTTTCGTATTAGGTTATGATTTGTGTTGCTGATTCGTTCTCTTTTTTTATGATTTTTGTTTCTCATTCTAATTTCGAGTTTTATTATTTTTTTTATTGATTCTTACAGAGTTTCAACTTAATATATACTACCCGTCCCAAATTAATTGTCCACATTTGACTTTTCAAGTCTTTGTTCTTCAACTTTGACCTTAAATATTTTTATTTTTTTATAGATAATACTTGATGTTAAATATATAAATGAATTGTATTTTAAATGTTTTTTTTTCATTGTTATAAGTTTCATAAAGTAATATATAACACAAATAAAAATAATTAAGATCAAAGTTGAAAAAAAAAAGACTTTAAAAGTAAAAAATGGACAATTATTTTGGGACGGATTGAGTCTCAAATTTCTGACTTGATAAGGTAATATGTTAATCAAAATTGTTAGTTATTAGATTTCTGTTATTTATCATATTTGTGATTAATGTTAGTGATTTTTAGATGTTATTTTACAGCTTTTGGAAGTTATTGAAGAATTACCCCTTAAAGTCATCAGGCATCAATATCATAAAAAAAATTATATAGTTTAGATAAAATTGATCTTAATAGCATTATCAGTTATTTTACATGCAAAAAAAGCTACTATTATCAATATAGTGACTATATTTGTGTTTTTGATGATATTATTAATGATTTTCATAAATAGTATCCAAATGGGTGTCTTACAATAATGGTGTTCAGTTTGTTGGTGTGATGCAAGATAGGATGCATAACGTCCGATTTGGATGTTTTACTTCGATGCAAATACAATTCGACGTGATAACTCGTATTTTTCTATTGTGCTAGTATACATTAATGTATTTTATAAATAATAAATGAGAAAAATTCATTGGTGTACCTATTAATGAAAACTGGGCATTAGACGAAGACATGTGTTCTTCACCCTTGGTAGTGAGAGTATGTGTGTGTGTGTGTGGGGGGGGGGGGGGGGGGGGTAGTGGTCGGTATTTAAGAAAAC
This sequence comes from Lactuca sativa, assembly GCF_002870075.4. NCBI lineage: Eukaryota > Viridiplantae > Streptophyta > Magnoliopsida > Asterales > Asteraceae > Lactuca > Lactuca sativa. The sequence continues at coordinate 87,642,261 of NC_056625.2, read as the reverse complement.
TATAATTGTTTTTATACGTTAACCTTTTTACAATATGAACTTTTTGATCCCAAATAAACCAAATCACCTCTTCCTCAAAGTTAACCTTTCATGATAAGGAAAATGATTTAAACAATTGTTGTTGAGGCATGTGTTTAACACAATATTCTTTAAACAAATTCACTTTATATTGGTGTTTATTTTCTAAGATACAACAACAAAAAACGATTCTTCAAGATCGCCCGAACCTTTTCTTAGCCCGAAAATACCTTGGTTGTAGCAGGAGAAAGAAGCAGATTAGAAACGAAAGGAATGAGGAGACGATTTGATCATCTGGTGGAATCTAATCAGTCAAGGAGATGCTCTATTTATACTGAAAAACGTAACTAAACATCAGAACATAATAGTCAACTAAAGAGCATAATTAATTAATAAATCAAAACCGAATAAATTAATAGCCTTTAATTCGAGTTTGTAACTACTTAACGAAAAGAAATTAACTGCAAAAAGGTAAACATCAAAATGTAACAGTCAATAAAAGAGCATAATTAATTAATAAATCCAAAACAACATCTATTATTAATAACATTTAATTTGGGTTTGTAACTGCTAAACGAAAAGAAAGTAATTATAAAAAATTCTTTGAACTTTTCAGGTTGATCGATGGTGCATTCATATCCAAGTTCACTGAACCCAAGTCAAACTTGTTCGCATTTGCACCCCTTACGTGCCAAGGCAAGAGAGAGCCTTTGGTTCTATAAGTCTTACAAACGGTTAGAAATCCTTGTGGTTATATACTTATCTTCTTTTCTTTCTCCCAACAACGTAGGATGAAACAAAACCCATTTAACTCCCTTTTAATCTCTTTCAACTATCTCATTTTGACAAATAACTTTTCATTCATTTTTAATCAATTTTGGACGTGTGATATATCAAAACGGAGAAGAACACGAACACATAATCATTTGTCCATTTTGATTACATTTAAAATTCGGAATTCGTGCTCAAAATGGGGAAAATCCATTTTTGAAATTTGGTAAAACCAATTTTCTAACACAAAACATATAATATATTGGTGTATTTTGTACAAAAACTTTATTTAGATAGTGTTTTTTAAACATGTCAAAATTGAATGATGTTTTTTGAACTGTTATGAAACATCATTATCTTTATAAGTCATTTTCCCTTGGTGATATACCACATAAACATTTAAAAATCATTTTGCCTATGCCTATTCACATTGTCTTTACCATGTAATAAGGACTATCAATTCTAATACATTATGTATCATAATCAAAGGCAGGATCATAAAGTAACAACATATTCATTCATCTGCCTCATTTATTATCAAACATTTTCCACACATGCTAAATCACTATATTTACAAGACATGATTTAACCGGTAAAGTTGCGGACATAAAATCTACAAAATTTATGTTTAAGACATCAATAAAGAGTTATCATCCCAATTTAGCCATAAATTGCATCTATTTTATTGATCACATATCTTCCACATGAGTTCCACGATTTCTTTATATATTGTCTTCTTATCTACTTCGATTACATATGGTTCTTGTAAACCTCAAAACCCTAATCTCATCATGAAGGATTGGTATGTAAGAATGTCGAAACAAAATGTTAACTCATCAACATATATATATATATATATATATATATATATATATATATATATATTATATTTTTATGATTTTTAGGGTTTTTTTTTGTTTTCCATAGAACCTAAACCTATATGTGTGTGTGTGTGTGTGTATATATATATATATATATATATATATATATATATATATCCTCCTTAATAAGTGAAAGTTTTTTGCCGCATGTCAATCTCTCATAAATTTTGACACTTGTCATTTTGTGGTATTTTTTAAATAAATATTATCCACTTGTCAATTTTTGGTTTGTTTCAATTTTTAAAATTAAAGTCATATACTTATATATGTAAAGTATTAAGAGAAATTAAATATCCTTCTACTTTTTGTTCCTATAAATCCTCCTACTCAATTAAATAGTGATATCTGTAACATTTAATACTCCTTTAATTATATTTTAGTACACTAATGGGACACATGTCATCATTTAACCACATAATAAGATTTGTAGGAACAATAGTAGGAGGATATTTAATTTCTCAAGTATTAAATATGATATATATAATATTAAATTGCAATAAATATGTATCTTCCTTATTTTAAAGTTGTACATTAAAAAATATTTTTTGTTTACACTTTAATGTTTAGTATTTTTTTAAATCAACCCGTGTAATACATGAGTTTCACACCTAGTATATATATACGTCATAGACTTTCAATTTTTCTCAATAAAGGTTACCAATTTTAATTTTAATTTATATATTGGTCAAGCGGTTGCTATAAGAAAAGGTTATTGCCAAGTCGTCGCCAATTATATAAACTAGATGGGGAACCCCCGCGTTGCGGGGGTCGGATGCGACAGATGTTTCAGCAAAATTGAAATATAAACAAAATAACTTTATATAGGGGGTAGTTTAGTCACAAATTAATAATGCCAAAACAATAAATAAGCAGCTTTAAATATATACTTTATGTTGTTTTGCATTGCAAGTTTGTACCTTCATTCCCAATCATCTTTGATCTCTTTTATAATCAGTAAAAAACATCTTTGATCTCTTTTCGAAATGCTACATTTTCCTACTTCTATAATCAATAAAGACAAAGTTAATAATGCAAGATTATAAGTTTAAACTAATAAAAGATGAACTAAAGTGCCTTCATAAATTTCTTGTATTCGGAGCTCTTATTTTTTGTATGCATGTTCCGCCGTGACCAGTAATACATCCACCTTAGTTGTCGCTTCTGTATCATTTGATTCATTTTGAGAGACATCATATCATTTGATTCACTTCCAGACTTTCACTTCCAAATTAGCTAAATTTTCCTTCAGAAAAAGTAATTTTTGAAATAAAAATAGAATTATGAAACTACCCCTACTGGTATAGACATAGTTATCTGTTTTTGATTCTTTGGAATATAGCAATAATCACTTCAAAACGTCCCTATGATAATGTATTGGTTCCCATAAAAAGTTTCAAATGGTCGATAAAGCCTACAAAATAATCACAAAACATGTAGGTGATCTCATTTTAAGAACCAAGAAATCTCTTATTGCACTAATTGAAAGACTTCAATACAAAATTTGAAGAGTTTACCTTTACTAATGTCGAATGCTGCTTCCATCAATCATGCCCGACCCCCTACTGACAGAAAAAAAATCAACAAAATTTGTGTTGGTTGTGTATTCACAGAGGAGAATGGTGTTTTTAACCCATAATGAATTCATTTTCTAGCATAAAAGAGTAATTTCTGAGAATATTTGAAGCAGCAACAACACATTTTTGCTTTTGTACACACACTTGTCCAAATTAAGTAAACCATCGTTGGAAAGCGAGCATTCTGCAGCCTGAGACTTTGTTCCCTTTTTTCTTGCATGGACTACATCAAAACATAAAAAGGAGGTGAACTACGCATCCAATTCAACGAACCTTCCCAAAAATCAAAATCTTCCAGGTAAGAAACTGCATCTTTTGAATATAATGTCAATACATAATCAAACAAAAAGCCAAAACAAAGAAAGGAAACAGCTATCTCAGATATAATCAAACAAAAAGCCAAAACAAAGAAAGGAAACAACTATCTCAGATGTCATAAAACAAAACCCCCCAATTTCTTTCACACATAATAAAATCAAGAAATCCATTTGTATGTATATGTAATTAATTTGATTTGATACCAATAAAGATAGATGCATATCGTATAGCATCATTGACCTGGATCGGTCATTGCTAGACATGAAATCACGTAAATTCGTCTTACCAATGCCCGTAACATGGGCCTGAAAGTAAAAAGGGTTCACATCATCAATTAACAGTTACGCTTAGCAATGAATACATGAAATTGTTCAGATAGGCGTTTGGGAATCACCTTCAGGTCCTTCCATGGTGTAGTGTCAGAGATTAAAGTCGCCATCTGCAAAGATTTTCAAGCAAAAACAATTATTTCCACAAAAAAAGGTTAGTGAGATTACTAAAACCGATAAAATCGCATATGTAAGCTTAATATGTTGCCAATCAGATGAGAAATCACATATTCAGAAAAAAAAATCATCTATGAATTTCACCATTTATCTACAAATTCCCAAAACTCGACATTTCATTTTCTGTGTATTTGATTAACTGGAAATCGTTGAAAAGAAAAGCGATGGAAAGATCCAAGGACTGAAAATGAGTAAGGGGATTAAAAAGATAACGATACCTACAAATGAATGAAGAAGAATTACAAAGAATTGGCTCTTCCCTCCTGAGTGGGTCGGGTCGTTGGGTTTCCAATGGAAGAGTAAAATTGCCTGTGTGAAGAAAACACTGGTCCGTTTGATCAGCAGTACAAAAGACGAAGGCAGATGAAAACTTTAGATGGCGGTGAAAGGAGTCTGTTGGAATCAAATGCCTCATATGCATCGTGTTTGTTGGAATCAGTTGCCTCGTCTGCATCGTCCAATCTGTAGATTGGAGAAGAGAAACAAAATCAACGATCAATAGCAATTTCAAGCTCATGAGTTTAAATGGAGATGGAGGGGAAGAAAGTGAGAAACCCTAAGTTTCTTTGTTTGAAATCTTGCTAGGTCTGTTGGAATCAGTTGCCTTATCTGCATCGTGTCTATTGGAATCAGTTGCCTCATCTACATGGTCCCGTATGTAGATTGAAGAAGGAAAACAAAAACATCGATCAATAAAAATTTGAAGCTGATGAGTTTAGAAGGAGATGGAGGGTTTTTGAAAAGCGGTGAAATCCGAATATGACTGGATGAGAAAGTAGGTGGGGGAAGATAAGGCAGAACCGGTGGGGGAGACGTGGGAATGACACGTAACAACCCCAATCTTATCTTTACACCACTGTTAATAATTTAAGGGACCAAATTGCCAATACTACAAACTTTAGTGTCAAAAATTTGAACCACTAAAAATATAGCTAAGCACAGCAGTCAAAGCACAATAACTTAGGATGGATAAAGATAACATAACGGAAACACGTGGGTTTAACTTAAAAGAAAGAACAAATAACACCCTTAAAGAACAAATAACATCCAATCAAAGAACAAATAAGACCCAAAAAAATACCAAGGGTCATTTTTGTCAAAAAGTACACAATTTCATTATTCCTAAAAACTATCCTCCTTTAATATATATATATATATATATATATATATATATATATATATATATATATATATATATATATATATATATATATATATATATATATATATATATATATATATATATATATATATATATATATATATATATAAGAATTACTTCCCGAGCAACTCATTGATTTCAACATATATGAAAAACTTAAAAGCTACTCGTATCTTAGATTTTTGTTGTTAAAATTAATTATTTTCAACAAATTGTCAACCATATAAAAAACTTAAAAATACCTTTCCAAGCATATAATATAACATATGCAGTTATGCACCACAAAATGTCAACCTTATAAAAAATATCTATCATTTTTGTTCTTAAAATTAATTCTTTTGGCTGGTTCCGTCCCCGAATCCACCATTTTGCTCCTAGCAGGCAGGCTATCGAATCAATCGCACATTCTAAAATTTATTTGAAGAATTATGCCCCATTTTACATCATATACCCAAAATATGTCTTGAATAATTTTATTTATTTATTTATTTTTTTTAACATAACTTTACAATCATTTTCATTTTCGGGTCTTTTAATTTTTCAAAAACATTTTATCTACTTCTCACGTGTTTTCCTTTTACATAATGCAGTGGCGGCCCGGGAGGTCGTGCGGGTGTGCGGTCGTACAGAGCCTTCAATTATAAAGGGTATCTTGAGATTTTTTTTTAATATTATATTACTGAAAAAATTAGAAGAAAAATAATAATAATATATTTATTAAAGTAAGTTGCATGTTATAGATCTCATTTACAATTTACTAACTATAAAAATTATGTTTATTAAAATAGTGGTTTCCTTTTGTCTTTAACGGTAAGAAATTTTCTAAATAATATTTTAGAAAAAATGTATGAGGCCTTAATTTAATTTTTGCAAAGACCTTTTAAAAATCTCAAGGTCAAACCTCCTTATATATGTTGTCCTAACTTTTATATTTAATATGGTTAATGTCATAAAAGACCTTAAGTTTTCGATAAATGTTTGGTTTTACCATTTGTTGTCTTTTGGGTTCACTAAAGTGGAACTTTAGCATAAATTTTTTCATTTTTGCTATTTTATTAGGTTACCCGTTACCCGGTTATATATACGATGATTAGAGTTACATTGAGTTGTTTCCTTAAATTTAAAGTCAAAGCTTTGAGGGGAAGTATGTGCCCAAAGACTCAAATCCATGACCACTGTTGGAGGAAGTCAACACCTTAACCAATACACCAACATACCTTTTTGGTTTATCTTCTATATAAAAATTATACATTGGTTTTATAAAAATACGTCTAAAAAATATTAAAACACCTATATATATATATATATATATATATATATATATATATATATAATATATTGAAATATTGAATCTTTATGTATAAAATATTTATAAATATATTTTTATATGTGTTTAAACATATAAAACCTAATATATACATGTCAAAATATATTTTTAAAGATATAAATACCTTTTAAATATACAAAATACTTATAAATAAATTTAAATATATATAAAACATTTTATATATATTTATACATATAAAAGTATACAAAAATATTTTTATACGTATAAAACGTTTTTAAACATATAAAAGATGCTTTTATAGATATTTATATTTATATATACTCATTAAATACAAAAACTTTTTTATACATATTTATACATGTAAAATTTACAAGTATAAAAATGTATCTTTAAAGTTATAAATATATTTAAAAGGTATAAAAAGAGTTTTTTATACAGTTAAGTTTATTTATAAGTATTTCTTATATTTAAAACATATTTATACTTGTAAAAATATTTTTTTATATGTATAGATACGCTTTATATGTTTAAATTCATATAATAACATTTCATAAATATTATAAATATAAAGATATGATAAGTATTTTTAATATATATATATATATATATATATATATATATATATATATATATATATATATATATATGTTTTTTTATACGTTTAAATATGTTTAAAAACGTTTTTATATTTTTTTGGGCTAATGTCATTAAAGTTCTTAAGTTTTCAAAAAGAAATTTTGTTTTCCCTTAAATTTTCAAGTCATATGTAGGTGATCTGTTGGTAACCGGGTAACCTACTAAAATGGTAAAAATGAAAAAAATTATGCAAACTTACGACTTTAGTGAACCAAAAAAACACCAAAAGGTAAAATCGAATATTTATTGAAAACTTAAGGGCTTTTATGACCTTATTTCTTTTAATAATGATTATAAATTTGAATAAAGCTACTATCTATTTTTAAATCTATTTTTAAATGTGTGTTATTTTTTGGTTTTATATAACAAAAAAACTCTATAAATTGCTTCCATTTTCTTAGGTGTGGTTTGATATTGTTTCTGCTTATTTCCATATGTGTGTTATTTTTTGGTTTTATATAACAAAAAACTCTATAAATTACTTCCATTTTCCTGGTTTGATATTGTTTCTACTTGTGTTCACTTTTTTACTTTTCTGATTTGCATTAAAAGAGTGAAAATTAGTTTTGAGATAATATTTGTTAATTAACTAATAAACATTATGTTAAAAACCGAAATAACTAATTCTTAATATTTAAAAAATATTATTAATTGATTTTTTTGAACGACAAATACAGATATATACTAAATTATGCATTATGAAGTTTGGGGTTCCAAAAAATAAATTTTGTATTTAACAAAGTTAAGCATTCAACATGACAATTTCAAAAATATTAATTAGTTGTATAACAATTGTTTCACTTTTTGGGTATATCTTTTAAAAATAATATTCCATCTATTCCGTATTTATTGTCTATTTTTGTTTTTAAAGTCTTTATTCTTCAACTATAACTTTAAATATTTTTATTTATGTTATACATTACTTGATGAAACTTATAACAATGAAAAGACATTTAAAATACAATTCATATATATATTTTTGCATCAAGTATTAAACTATATCAAAAACGAAAATATTGAAGGGCAAAGTTTAAGAATAAAGACTTCAAAAATCAAACATGGACAATAAATATTGGACGAAATGAGTAATAAATATGATAAATGTTTTTTAAGAGCGACAAAGAATTTTATAACACTCAAAGCTAGATAGAAACTAGTGCAATACAAAATACAATTACAAGTTACAAGCTAAAAGAGAAAATGATCTCCACGTTTCCAAATCAAGATTGAAAAATCTAGTCCAATATTCTTAAGGTGCGATAAAACAATACTACTGAGAGATAAAATTGTACATGATAAGATAGCATAACAAACTTGTGGTAGAGATAAGATTGTACATGAATTCCTTTTTGAGTCAGTATGGATGAAAGTGAGATATTGTTGAGGAATAATCTCCAAATGAAACTTTTTACCATGATTGGAAGTCACTTATTCCATTTAAAAACCATCGACTCTGAGACAAAAAAGCCTTTTAAATAATCAAAGGAAAAGATTGCATTACAAATCTTCTGTGTGAGTCCCCATACCATGTCCAAGTGTTGTTTAAGTCATAAAATGATTTGAAAATTTTCAACAACAATGTTAAATAAACTAATTCATTATGTTCAGCCCAATGTTCTTAAAAATGGTTCGACTGACCGTTGTCATACCGCAAAACGAAGACAAAAGCGGTTCAACAATGAATAGTTTGATGCCAATTTCTAGATGTGATCAATCCGGACGGTTTCTTTAAATACTTGGTTAAACCAATGTGACAGAACCGATAAAAAACTGTTTGAACCGATTTATTGGGTTTGGATAGTTAGATTTCACTTAAATCGTTAAAAACAACTTCTTTCTAAAGAAATTGAACAACTCGATCGATCAGGTTATTCAAAGTGTATAAAACTTAAAGGCTAATGACGCACACAACTACTGGTGGTCGAACTGGGAACCGACCACTAGACTTGTTCAACTAAAAATGGTTTTTAAAACATTGGTTCAACCCCCGTCTATGGTTGTTTTTCCAATTTCAACAGCAAAATGCACATGTTGAAACACTTCACGTATATAAGATAATGTACTTCTTTTTCTTTTTCCACCATGTAAAACTTGGAAAGCTTTGTTTTAGAGTGGAGTTCATAGGTCTTTACAAAACATAATGATTGATTCGTTTCTAACATATCTCTTGAATATGTTTGGTAGTTTAATTCCATCCTCCACCAAATCTTCCATAATCTTTGAAACATTAAGCCAAAGTTTGGGGTTTGATTTTCTAGCCAAAAAGCACTTATCTTGACAACTAGTTTTGTTATGGACAAAATAACTTGAGACCACAAGTAAGACAAATATACTTTTAACTTCCATAACCATTTATCAAGCAATGCTAAATTCATGTGTTCCCATAATATGGAGACCACCCATATCATTAGAAGCAACAACTTTTTACAAGCCTAAATTACCCACCCCCTACACACATACATACACCCGCGAGAAATTTCTTCGAGTGGTCTTAAATATGCCAATAATCTTTTTAGTTGCTTTAAAAATCAAAATACAATATAACGGTAAGTAAGTAAGTTCCCAAACATTGATTACTAACTTTAATTAACCACCTAATGAAAGAGTTTTAGATTTCCAAGACTTAAGTTTAGCTTTGAATTTTCAACATCCGAGTTCTAATTTCTAGCAAGTTTCATGTTAGTTATAATCAAAGCCCTAAGATAGGTGAGAGGAAGGGTCCTAGAAATTAAAATTTAATTTTTTTTCCATGCGATTAATTTCAAGACTTTATAATATGAAACTTTCAACATAACCATTAAGGCTTGGAAAATTTGACTCAGACCATTCACCAATGAGCATATCGACATCGATATACATCAAATGTGAAATAATATAACCATTATTAAGGAGATAATGTATGTTGGAACACGTGTTTTTCTCAAATTGTTTCCATAATAACATGGAGACCTTCTATGACAAAAGTAAAAAGGAAGGGGTAAAAGTGGATTCCCTTGCCTTACCCCTCTCAAATTAGGAACTCTTTTGTTGGAGAATGAAGAATACTATTTACCCAACCCTTCAATTTTCATCCTAAGTTCATTTGTGCCACCACCAAATCAAGGAAATCCCAAGATAGAGAATCAAAAGTTTTCTCAAAGCCAACTTAGAAAAACATCATTTTTTTTCACCTTTTTAGCCCAAGCACATATATCATTGATGATCAATGGTCCATCAAGGATGAAACAACCCTCCACATGTACATAAGCCGATTACTGATGCAATTATTTTTTTGAGCTGAATTGAAAGAAGTTTTGAAATCACCTTGTTAAAGCAAACAATAAGACTAATTAGACAAAAGTAAACCCCAATGGTCATTTCGAAGTTTCTGCTTGCTTTGAAAGTAAAACCATCCAAACCTAGATCTTCATAACTAGCACATAGGGATATCAAAAAGTCTGGTGAGACATTGTTCTCGTGGGGGCCCCGTCCCGTTTGGGGGTATTTATTAAAAAAATCGGGGAGATAGGGGCGAGGACAAGGTTAACCCATGTTTTAATTTCGATGACGGGGGTAAGGGTGGACAATCCCATCCCGAAACCCCCATGGGGACCCCATTAATAAATTATTAATTATATAAATATATTAAATAATAACATGATTTTGAGTTTTCAAAATTCAACAAAAAACATGTTTTTAAGTAGATAGTATAATGTTTTTAAGATGCCATAACTTTTTTATTTTTAATATCTAAAATTCTGTCATAATTAAATGATTATTTGTTACCTAAAAAATAGCTTCTTTTAACCAAAATAACAATTTTTATTAGCCTAAAAAAAAGCAACCCAAAATCAACCGGAGGTGGAGGCGGGGGTAATAAGGGGGATTCAGGGGCGGGGGTCGGGGTAGAAACGTTGGAGATATTAGGGGCGGGGGAGAGGACAGGAGAACGGGGGAATTTCGGGGACGGGGGCGGATGCATTCCCCGTCCCGTTTACCGCCATTAACATCAACTCCAAATGACTTTTTTTTTAAAATTTTTTTTATTATTATTTTTTTAAATTCCGGATAAAGAATCTTGGTCATCAAGAATGATTTTTTTTTTTTTTTTTTTAACTTTCCGCTGCTGAATGCGGCCGAAAGCCCCATTTTAAAAGAATTTGCAAGAATTTTTTAAGCTTCAATTTTGATGGCTTGCGAATCACTCTTCCAATGCTATTGATAATCAGAGCCGATCCTGAGAATTAAATATCTTCAAAGGCTCAGGACGAACCAGAAAAAAAGGTTATTATTGTTATTATAAGTTCTTATTTTTAAATAGTAGTATATATTAAAAGAAATTGGGCGATATGTAGCTGTCCATTTTACCCCATTCAACCCCATGTTGATAAGTGATAACCAAGTCATTAATTCTCGTTCTTAAGTTACATACATTAATTGTGCTTGTGATTTGAAGAAAGGTATGGATACCATTACTACAATTATATTTTTCATTCGAACCGATCTTATAGCTTTATTTTGATGCATCTATTGTCTCTAATTTGGACTTTGTTGTTGCATACACCCTTTAGAAGGGTTTGAACGGTGGATGCTCACGAAAAATGATATATACCAACGATAACAAAACAAAATGGGATACGCCAAGAAAGTGATGTACAAACTCATTTAAATGTCCAAAAAACCAAATTTTCTTTTCCACAAAACCGACAGAACCATATCTCAAAAACTTTGTTTAATTTTTATATTAACACATTTAAAAAAGAAGGTTTTGAAGATATTAAAAAACCAGATCTAATCGATTGTACCAACATATCTGAAAAATAGGATGTTTAGACCATAAATAATCAATACAACTTATCATAAATAAGCACTATTAACTTATTTTTTGTTATAATAAATAAAATTATATTATGATCAAATTCTTAACAAAAGCGGCATTACGAAGCACTATACTCCAAAAGCTACCAAAAGGCATAATTGTAAGGAATAGAGCAACCCAACAAAAACAGCATCTTTATACTTTTTCTTTATAACTACAGAAAACCACATCCATCAAATGCCACAAAGAATCCAACTTACAAATGGCTTTGCTTTCTTCTATCTCCATCAAGAATAATTCATTCTATCACAAAAACATCTTCATTAGTGCTCCCCCAAACCCTGCCAAATACCCACAAAGAATACACCTTTCCTCGATAATTAATGCCACCTATGTCGTACCTTCCTCTTCATCCACTCCCCCAATCACACTCCAACAACTGCTGATACCCGAAACCAATCTGGTGCAATTCCCAGTCCTCAAAGGATTCGAATTCAATACTTATATGAGCGAGAAGGCGAAGCTCGTTAATGAAGCTTTGGAATCAGCCATTCCATTGCAAGAACCATTGAAAATACACGAGGCAATGAGGTACTCGCTACTTGCTGGAGGGAAACGAGTGCGACCTATCTTATGCCTTGCATCATGCGAGCTTGTTGGTGGGATGGAGGTGTGCGCCATGGCAATGGCGTCAGCTGTAGAAATGGTGCATACGATGTCACTCATTCATGATGATCTTCCATGCATGGATAATGATGATTTGAGAAGAGGAAAACCCACGAACCACAAGGTGTATGGTGAGGAGACTGCAGTCCTAGCCGGTGATGCGTTGCTTTCTTTAGCGTTCGAGCATTTAGCCACACGAACCATAGGGGTTGGGCCTGGGAGGGTGGTTCAGGCTATAAGCGAGTTAGGGTCCGCGGTTGGGTCTCAAGGGCTTGTTGCAGGTCAAATAGTTGACCTTTGTAGTGAAGGTAAGCAAGATGTTGATTTGAATAAATTGGAGTACATTCATGTGCACAAGACGGCGAAGCTGCTGGAGGCAGCGGTGGTTGGTGGGGCCTTATTGGGAGGTGGGAACTCCGGCGAGGTGGAACGGGTTAGGAAATACGCGAGGTACATTGGGTTGTTGTTTCAGGTGGTGGATGATATATTGGATGTTACCAAGTCGTCGGAGGAATTGGGGAAGACGGCAGGAAAAGATCTGGTGAGTGATAAAGCAACGTATCCAAAGCTGATGGGGCTTGAGAAGGCTAAGGTATTCGCCGGAGAATTGCTGGAGAAGGCGGTGGAGGAACTTGCTTACTTTGACGCCGGCAAGGCGGCACCTTTGTACCATCTGGCACATTATATTGCATATAGACAAAATTAAATAAAAGGTTGAATGATTCCAAATACTATAGAAGTTGAAGTTATTTTTTAAGGTGGAAATCTATACTTAAAAATTTAGGTTTTATATTAGATATTATTGTGAGAATATTAGAACTGATGAGACCATACTTTATTTGTGTTACATCCATAATGTTAGAGTCTTGGATTTTGGTGATTCAAATACATAACATAATTTCAAACAAAACGAAGAAACCTAAACGGCAATTTGGAAGGGATAAGTGTTTGGAGTGGGTTGAGGGCCATTAGGCTTGAATTCGTACATAACAAATATGGGTGAACATTTAGACTTGTGGCCCGGACCTGACCCGGAACCGGCCTCAGCAGGTCCAGTTCAAGGTTCATCAATTTCTGAAAAACTGGTACAGTTCAAGAGCTGGTTCGGTTCAATACTCACCGCTACGGTCATAATAGATAAAGTAACTTTCAGTACGGCTTTAACGAGTTGTACTATATGCACCAAAAGTTATACCGGTCCAATGGGTGCAAGAACCAGAAAATCGGACCTAGAACGGCCTCAACCGGTCCGGTCCAAGGTCCACCATTTTCTATCAAATCGGTCCGGTCTAAGAGTCGTTCCAGTCGGTTCGGTACAAACGCTCACCCCTAACAACAAACACTTATCCCACAGGGGTGAGAGAGGGCTTGACCAATAGTTGCTAGGGCTTTGGATTGTAAGTATACATTGTAATGTCGAGAATGAAAGGAAGGGAGTTGAAATCTACAACAAAAGGAAGCAAAAAAATGAACATTCATAAGCCCGTCAGATATGCAGGTTATGTTAATATTCATAACATTGTTTTAGTTACATATGAATTGGCAGGTGGAGATTACTGTGATAGAAGTACACAATCAATTATTACCATTACCATAGAAAAATATATTCAAACATAACTAATAAAATTTATTTAATCCAATGTATACAAATTAAGAAACATACTTGAATTTGATGATTACAAACACATAATTATGCAGATTGAGACCTGCCAATCAATGTTCTAAGATAAAATTTCCGTGGTATAGATGTGTATGTAGGATAGAACCATATATTTTCAACTTAAACTTGAATCTAACGAATTTCCCTATATTCCTATATTTGCAGAAAAAAATAATAATAAAGAAGATGAAGTGTAGGTCTCGAAATATGTCATTTGTTCATCTATTTATAGGCTTCTTATAGCATTTTTAACTTCCACCGAAATTTACTGCCCAAAACTATTAAAATAGTTAAACTATCAATTAACAGATTTTCTAATTGATTAATTGATAAAAAAATAATTTTTGGATTTAATATAAGAATATATCAATTACAACTATTCACTAGATTCAAGTCTTAATCCTACTACAACTCTATCTATGGAGGACACGAATTGTCCATCTGGTTAGGGCTAATTTGCGTGTTTATTTATTTATTTATTTATTTATTTATTTATTTATTTAAAACTTGAACCATCCACATGTTTTTGCTTTTAGGTTTAGTTCCTACCATATCTCTATTCTTTTTTATATATTTATTTGTTATTTTTTTTTCATTATTTATGTCATTATTAGAACAAAGTAAATTAGTACTATATTGTTTGAAATTGGAAGCACCCCATATGTCCTTACACCCTCGGTCTCTCTTAAAACCATCATAATGACTCCTAAAACTACTACCACCATTGTCCCTGAAATCACCGCCATGTCTCCCCCCTTCCCCATATCACCACGATCGGACACACCGTTGGAGAAGGATTCGGGTTATAAACACAAAATCATGGTGGATCTCTTCCCCTTCAAACATATCAAAATCAAATACACCGACCCCCTTCACTCTTTGATCTCTTCCTCTTCAAAACATATTGAAATCAAACACAAAACTTCCAAATCCAATATGAATTTTTTTGCAAATACTTATTAAATATGCAAAACTTACCAATCCATGAGTTGGACACGCTACTAGCTAGGTTTTATGGGTTTTACGGTCTGGTGGGGATGGAAGATGATGATGGAGGGTTTTATGATCTTGTTGGATTGTAATTAGGGTTTCACGACTTGTTCTTGGTAATGGTGGTTGAACTTTCAAGGGTCAATGGTAGTAGACAGAGGAGAAAGAGTTAGAAGCATAAAACTTGTTTAGTTAACATTCCCCTTAAACTAGACTTATATTTTCAACATAAAACAACAACCTCTATTTTTAACACATTGTTCTCGAGTTTAACTTGACAAGGGAAAAGAAAGGAAATGGATGGAAGTGAAAAGAAAATAAAAGAAATTAGTGATCCCGAGTTTCTTTAAAGAAAGAAAGTGGAAAGAAGGAAGAAAAACTTTCCCTCCGAACTTTCCTTCGAATTTGGAAGGATTTGGAGAGAAAAAACAAAATGTTTAAATTTCCTTTCATTTTTTTTCCAACTTGGGAACAAAAAATACAAATTTTTTTCCTTTCTTTCTTTTTCTTTTCTCTCTTAACTTTCTTTCCCATTCTTTTTTTTTTACTGAAACTCGAGAACTAGGAATAAAAACATTCCTTCATCAACACTTTTTACTTTAGGTACCACAAAAAGAATCAATAACATCCTTGAAAACTTGTTTAGTTAACTTACTATTTTTGCTGTTAATTGGAAGATTCCATCAATCTCCTTTTAAATAAGAGCATCTCTATTGAGAGCTTATTTTATGACTTATTAGTATCAACTTTAAGCTATTTATCACTTATTATCGTTGTCGCTATAAGTTTATTTGTTTTTTTTCTTTTCTGTTGATCACTCAATATATGTTGACCGACCAAAATACTTTCATGTTTAGTATATTTAATCCCGTCATCTTCTAATCATATTTCATTTATCCCAATTATATTTTAGTTTTAAATATTTTTTAATATATTTGCAAGCTAGTTAATTATTCAATCAAGTATTTAATGATTGTTTATGAAATACATATTTATAATGATTGTATAATATTTTAAATCTCTTTTTTTTTTATTTTATAACTATGACTTATTAAATTTTTCGTATTCCATGTTTATAAAATAAAGGCCCAATATACTTTTATATCTATTGTTGTTTTTTTTGTGGCATTCAATGTCTATAAAATATGATGTGTGTTCAAAAAATAACCAATTAAATGGTGAAAATTTTATAGAATATTTTAAATAGATAACGATCGATTAGGTACAACTAAGAGTAAATTACACGAATCGTCCCGTGTAGGTGCCAAAATGCAAGGTCAGTACGTATTTTCAAAAAATAACTCAGATCGTCCCTGTATCGTTTTTTGTTTCACTTGGAATGTCCCTATAGCAAAAATGACTATTTTTCCCTTAATAATTTCCTTTTTAATTTTCTAATATATTTATTAGTTTTTCGATTAAAAAACAAACAAAAAAACAAATATCCCTACCTTCCCCTACCGTTTCCTAGGTTCCTTCTTTCTAACTCACTCTCGAAAACCACACGACATCTCAACATCTTCGTACTCATTTTTTCTAGCACTCATCCTTTCTCCGTCGAGATCAACCTCCCCCTTTCTATGTTTTCTGATTGCCAATTGAGTTCTCTCTTCTCTGTTCTCTACCCGTATGAGAATACCTCAAAGTCGTCAAAGCCAGTGGGTAGCAGTTAGCTGGTGAAGGTTCCAACACTTTTGGTGGAGGTAAAAGAGATCGGATGTGGTGTCTCCATTTGTTTTCGATAGAGGTGAACGAAGGTATGAGATCTACACTCTAGTGAGAGGTAGCATATCTTCACCCCTCCATTTCCCTTTCAAGATATTTCCGACGACCTGGACCTCTCCAACCATCGTCTTTGCTGCTTGAGTAGGTTATAGGTAGATCTGGCAAGATCATGAAAAACTCCACCATTTGATTTTGATATGTTTTGCCGTAGACCACATACCACTAGGAACCTGATCTTACCTGAGATATTCGTTGCCAGAATCATATTTTTAGGTTCCTAATGCATCACTATATGAACCAAAAATTTAGAAAGATTTGACTTTTAGTCAAATATTAACCAAAGTGACAAATGGTCAATTATGAGAATTATGTAAGATTATGGAGTTGTGACTTCATGAAAATGACCAAGGTAAGTTGAAGTCACTTAGAAGAGGTTAGAAGAGTAAGTTCACAAGAAAGAATGCATGAGAATATGCATTTTGTTCAAAAGGGTAGAAATTGAATTTTTATGCTTTTTTGGCCAAGTTTGTGACTTAATAGTTTAAGACCTGTATTAAGTCAGTGAGAGATGACTTAATATAATTGGAGAGTATGTTCCCACCTTCACGTGGATATAAAGATCATTAAAAATGGGTAAGAAACAAAGAAGTTATGTGCGTTAGAAGTTGGGATAAAAACCGTCCCAAAGCTGGAATGGAATTAGCCAAGGACCTGTTGTCAAACAGTTACCATGACACGGTGTATAGATCACCACAACACGCCGATCGATGATGAGGATCCAGTTAAGACTTCACCGTAAGAGAGAAAGGCAATGTACTTTACCCCATAACACGATATATAGGTGCCATGACACAGTGGTCCAAGTAAGATGCTAATGGAGAAAGAGAACCATAGCGTTGCAAACATGTGGTTCCATTGACCAAGTGTAACATCCCTAAAAATACCGATAAAATTTTGTTTTTAAGTTCATTCAATTCATAGGAAACTGATATCAAAATATTCGAAAGAGTCATATTGTAACATGTTACCAGAGTACAAATCAAAAAATCACTAAGTGCGGAAAAACATAGAGTGATGCGGTACGATCAAGACGAGCCATTCCCCTTCGAATTGGAAGTACCTAAAACAAAAACTGAAAATTGTAAGCACAAATCTTAGTGAGTTCCCCTAAAATATCACATACTAAACATACATATTGCCAAGCATATCTGGGTGTCGGCCTACCCCTTCGGTCTATTTTAACCGAATACTACCAATCATATCTGGGTGCTTACCTGCCCCTCTGGTCTATCTCAACCGGATATCAGGTCTATTTCACCCCTACTACTACCACATAATATAATAATAGAAATCACAGAGTCATCAAGAAAATACAAACATAACTGACAATTATCAAAAAGACAATCATCACACAATAACATAAACTAGTGGGATGACTTTGGTACCTTCAACCCACAACTACTACGAAGGAAGACTCACTTCAGACTGTGAGTATCAAATCACACTCAACGGATGACTCATGAATTCCTCTCCCTATCATACAAGCCTAAAACCCTAGTTAGAAAATTAGGCCACATTCTAACCCGAATGTACAAAACCCTAATTCTTGACTTAAGGCAAAATGGCTCCTTTACCTTCGACTTATTGGGCCTCCTTTCCTCCAAAGCCAAAATCTAATAAATCGAAAAGGAATCTAAGCCCACTATAGGGCCTCTAAAGCCTAATATGGCCCAAGAACCCCAAACATGGCCTTAGGCCCGAAAATGACTTACTACAATCAGGTGGGCCCGAGGACCATCTTACTCAAGTCCAAAGCCCAACACCAAATGAGCCTAAAAATCTTCTACGCTCACTAACTGCGTACGCATGGCGTACTTGGCTTGTACACCCAACACACGCTGGTGTTGTCCACGAGTCGAGGCGCTAACCCAATATGCGCAACATACACCAGAGTACACATGGCGTACTGGTCTGCCAACCCATATTCACTTCCGTGTCTTAATCCATTAAGACCTAACATTTAAAATTTAGTTCCAGCCCCTACAAACGTCTTAAGCCATAAAGTTGCAAACTTTATGCTTTTGCATGGAAGGATGGGGCCCAAAACATGAATCAAGTCCATAAGCACACTTGGGATGTTTCCTAACACTTACATGGTTGAGGCTTAACCATCAAGGTCTAATTTTTATTACTCAAAACACGTCCAAGAGCTCAAAAGTACAGCTCATGTGGTATGAAGTTGCTAGTCAAGTCCAAGAATCCAAACTATAGGACCAAAAGACACCATTTTCTACCCTAAACCTAGATCTAAGCATTCAATCATAAAGTTTTAAACTTTATACCTTCATTGGGTCTAAAATGATGCCAAATTTCTAGATCTACAAGCTCTTCCCACTTCCTTGTTATTGGATTAGGTGTCTAAGCCCATAACTATAGTTAGTATAAACTTGAATAGATAGTAGCACAATCCTTTTAGGTTGCCTTCAAACCTAGCAACTAGATAGCGTGACTTTTGGAAAGAGAGGGTTGATTTATTATTTGATTAATAAATTGAAATAAATAATTTGTTAATATATTATGAGAATAATATATTAATTAGAAATAGTAATGTTTAATTAATATTTAATCATAAATTAATTGGAATTTATTTTGGGATTACAAGAATTAATTAAAAGTGCAGGGTCTAAAGTGAAATTGTTAAATAGTTAAACAAGAGGCTCAAGAACCTTCTTGGAGACGGATTGGACGGTTTCATCAAGGGTATTCTAGGGTTTCTAGAATATCCCATGTAGATTAATATGAAGCTGGATAATTACCAATTTGAAATATTATTATTATATTTAGATTATGGTTATAAAGGGCATCCTTGTTGCACTATAAAAGAAACCCTACACCTAAGATTTTCGGCCAACTGACCCCTTTGAAGAGATAGCCGAAAATCCTAACCCTCTTCTCCTCTCTGCATATTCATCTTCTTGCTAGTGTTGGGTGTGAGCCACTGGAGGTACGACATTTGTGGTGCTTGCTCTTAGGGTTTCAACAACACAAGGATTCTTGTTATTGGTCAATAACAATCAAGGTATGTTTCTCTTAACCCTAATTTCAAAAATATACTAAGGATCTTAGGGCTTCTTAATTGTTCTTCAAAGTTGTATGTGCAATTAGAGAAAACATAGATCAATTAAATAGGGTTTCATGTACACGTGTGATTTTATTTGTTTTGCATAAAACCCATCCGTGGTATTAGAGTCAGGTTTGTTTTCTACCGAATTGTTGCAATTATTGAACTTGAACAAGGAGAAGTAAAATAGAATTGTCATTCTGTTTTTTCACCATGGCGTGGTGACCTACAAATTCGTCCGACCATGGCTTGGCAATTGCTTACCACGACGTGGGGACTGTCAGATCCACAAAAGTCGGATTTTTGCTTATATCATGAATTGATTATGATAATTACCTTAAACAATGTTTCAAATAAGTAAAACTAAATAATTATCTAAGTAATTGGATATCCTTATCTTAAATTAATGATTGGTTTATTTTTTAAATTAAAATTAATTAATTAAATTTCTAAATTTAAAATATAAACCCTATTATTTTTGAAAAAGTTTAAAATACACCCATATAATATACGTAACCTTAAAAGTCTTAATATTACTATATGTATAAGACTAAGTCAGTTGAACTGCTAGTACACCTCATTCATGAAGCCCATCTATAAGGGAGGGGGTATAAGGAAATTGCCTATAAAATGGCGATTGAATGGGTGTCCACTCTCACCACCGCTTCCTTGATTGGTGGAGGGTTGTTAGCCGAATTGGTTTGACAGGACAATTAATTCTCATTAATAAGTATAATGTGATTAAAAGTAACTAAACCTTTTATAAAAAATTCTCAATCTTAGTTACTTTAGGAAAATGTGAATTTGTATGCTAACCCATGATTGCACATTACACTTTACAAGTCGTTAGTGGAGTGTGTATGGTTAACCGACACAGTAATAGGGATTAATAAAGAGTGGAAATGGGTGTCTCAAAAATTATTGTTGATTAATGGAGCGTGTGTGGTTAACCAACACATTAAGAGGAGATGATAAATGACATCGAGAATACCAAGCTAGTTTGCATGGTTATTCACATCTTGTTTATGATCCTTAGTATCCCACTCATAAATGGAAGAGCATAATCGAGATTAAACATGGCATTGAAAAGTTTCAATAAATCTCAAAGGATCTATGAATTTCATTAAAAGCCTAATTCGTTCAATTTTTTTTTTCTATTGGTGAAATTGGTAAATCGTCATTTACCTACCTTTATATAATTTACAATTAGATTACAACATCCCTTTTCTAAGTTGTGAATTATTTAGTTGGATCCTAGACTTGATATTTCATTTGGGTGTTATATTGAGGATTATTCTTATCTAACTAAAACTATCTTTCTTTCATAGATGTCTACTCCAAACGATGCTTCTGGTTCCTCCTCTAACAACTTTAACAACAACTTCTCCTTATTGAACATCTGTTCCAAGGTGAAATTGGATGGAACCGACTATAACGATTGGATGTGCAACATTAATATGGCTATTCGTTTTGAGGACAAGGAGTAAGTCCTCAAGAAACCACTAGAAGAAATTGATGAAACGAAGGCCACTCCTGAAGAAATGGACGCATACAACAAACACTACAATGATGCAACAAAATTTTCGTGCATCATGGTGGCCACAATGACTCTATAATTGTAGAGACATTATGAGGATCAATGGTCGTACGAGATGAAGAAGGACCTTATGGAAAATACCATAAGAGAGATCGTCAAGAAAAGTACAAGGTGGTAAAGTCCCTCATTGCTAGCAAGATGAAGGAGGGCGAGTCTGTGAGTAGCCACATTTCAAGAATGCAATGATATATGGACAGGCTCATCAAGTTGAATGTGAATTTTGATGAAGAGTTGGCAATCAACATAGTGTTGAACTCCTTGCCTAATTCTTATGATCAGTTCATATTGACCTATAATTTTTGAACAACAATGAAACTACTTTGTCACAACTGCACAACCTCCTGCGAACAACTAAAGCAAGGATTAAGGTAAAGAGTATCGCCTTTACTCCTGTTTCTGTTCCTGTTCTGGCCATTGTTTAAGGGAAAGGGAAAAAGAGGTAAGGTCCTCCTAAGCAGAACTGGAAGGGAAAGTACCGAGCTGAGTCATCTAGTAATAGACCCAAAGGAAAGTCCAGTTCTGATGCTCCCCCTAATTCCGACCCAAAGGAGGCCACTTGCTTTTGTTGCAATGAAAAGGGGCACTAGAAATGAAGCTGCCCGAAGTACTTGCAAGACATCAAGGATGGCAAGGTGCAACCAACCTCAACATGTATTTACACTATTTTATCTAATAAATCATCATATACTCATTCTTGAGTCCTTGACACATGATGTGGATCTCACATTTTTTCTGATTTGCAGTGGTTAAGAAGAAGTGAGGATATGGAGCATGGAAGGATAAACTTGATCATGGGAAATGTGCGATCTTCACCTGTTACCAAGATTAGAGTTTATTGCTTAGTGCTTAATAGTGGGTTAGGTTTAGATTTAATAAATTGTTGCTACTCGTCAGATATGACAAGAAACATTATTTCATTTCATGCATTGTTTAAACAAGGTTTTAGATATTCTTTTAATGATGAGAATGGTTCTATTTCTGCTTATAAAAATGGTGTTTTTTATTTTGAAACTTTACCTTGTGATGGTGTGTATGAAACTGTGATGATTGTACACAATTTAGGTAATAGTGTTTTTCATATTGATTCGTCTAATAGTATAGAAAAAGTGTGCTTGTGGCATTGTCTTCATGGACACGTAAACAAGAAACGTATTGCCCAACTCCAAAAGGATGGAGTGTTGGAATCATTTAACTTAAGGTCGGATGATACATGCGAGTATTGTCTATTAGGAAAAATGAAAAAAATCACCTTTCAATGGTTCTTGTGAAAGAGGTGAAGGTTTGTTGGAACTCATACACATAGATGTATGTGGACCCTTCATATCCACTACAAGGGATGAAAATCGATTCTATGTGACTTTTACTGATGAATATAGCATATATGGCTATATCTACTTAATCAAGCATAAGTCAGAGTCCTTTGAAAAGTTCAAAGAGTTTAAACAAGAATTCGAGAATCAATTGGGCAAGAAGATAAAGATGCTTAGATCCGATAGAGGCGGTTAATATCTTAGTATCGAGTTCCACGACTACCTCAAGGAATGTGGAATACTTTCACAATTGACACCTCCTATGGTACCACAACTTAATGGTGTGGCTGAGAGGCGCAATCGAACTTTGTTGGACATGGTTCATTCCATGATGAATCGAGCTTCTCTTCCAATATCATTATGGGGTATGCCTTAGAGACAGTTGTCCACATTCTTAATCTTGTCCCAACTAAGAAGGTTGCCAAAACATCTCACGAGATGTGGACAGGGAAGGTTCCCTTGTTGGCACATATCAATGTTTGGGGTTGTCAAGCTTTCGTTAGATGAGAGACTCATGTCAAGCTTGAACCTCGAAGTGAGAGATGTATTTTCATCAGGTATCCACAAAAGTCCTTTGGATATTTGTTCTACAAACCTAGTAAGAATGTTGTCTTTGTTGTGAGAGAGAGCTCATATGCAAAGAAGGCAGTGGGAGTACCATTGATCTTGAAGAGATTCAAGAGTCAAACAATGAAGGAACCTCTGATGACGTTAGGGTTCAACCAAAAGAAGAGATTCGAGTTGAACCGATTGACGAATCATTAACTATTAGGCATTCCAGTAGAGTAAGAATGCCACATGAGTTTTATGATTTCCATATTACTATAGATGGTGATACGTAATCAGTGATAGTACATTGGTAAATTTGGACGGGCCTTCTAACTATAAGGAAGCAATGGCGGGCCCTGAGGCTGCCAAACGGAAACAGGCAATGGACAACGAGATCAAGTCCATGTATGACAACCAAGTTTGGAATTTGGTTGATAATGTACCAGGTTGTAAGACAGTTAGGTGCAAATGGATCTTTAAGAAGAAGACCGACATGGATGGAAAGCTACACACCTTTAAAGCTCGACTGGTTGTGAAAGGCTTTATTCAAACCCCGGGGGTTGACTATGAAGAGACTTTCTCACCGGTAGCTAAGATTAAATATATTAGGCTAATGCTATCCATAGCTGCGTTTCATGATTACGAAATATGGCAAATGGATGTCAAAACTAATTTCCTTAATGGGAAGTTGGTTGAGGATGTTTACATGAGTCAACCAGAGGGTTTTGTAGATGCAAAGTATCTGAAGAGAGTGTGTAAGCTTGAGAAACCAATCTATGGATTGAAACAAGATTCTTGCAGATGGAATCATTGTTTTGACGAGGAGGTCAAAGAGTTTGGTTTCTCTAGAAGTGAAAGTCATGTGTATATGTCAAAGCTAGTGGGAGTATAGTCACATTCCTAGTATTGTATGTTGATGACATACTTCTTATAGGAAACAACATTCCAACTTTGCAAGAGGTTAAGTCTTGTATTGGAAAGTGTTTCTTTATGAAGGATCTGGGAGAGGCTGCCTATATTCCAGGGATAAGGATTTTAAGAGACAGGAGTAAAAGACTAATTGGACTTAGTCAAAGTACTTACTTGGAAAAGGTGCTAAAGTGTTTTAGTAAGGAAAACTCCAAGAAAGAATAACTGCCTATCCACAGTAATACCAAACTCAGTAAGACTCAGAGTCCGAGTACTGATGTAGAGATAGCCGAAATGAGTCGGATTCCATATGCTTACACCGCTGGATCGATCATATATGCTATGACATGTACTCGCCCTGATGTGGCATTTTCTTTGAGCATGGTTATTTGTTATCATGGAAATCCGGGTAGAGCTCATTAGATAGCGGTCAAGAATATTCTTAAGTATCTGCGAATAACTAAGGACTGGGTCCTAGCGCTTGGTGGCAATGATAACTTGAAAGTAATTGGGTATAGTGACTTCAACTTTCAGACAGATAGAGACAACTTTGTTTCTCAATCTGTCTGGGTGTTTACCTTGAATGGAGGAGCAGTCATTTAGAAAAGTTCCAAATAAGAGACGGTGGCTGATTCTACCTGTGAATCAGAGTACATAGCAGCGAGTGAAGCACCGAATGAGGCTATTTGGTTAAAGAACTTCATCAGAGACCTTGGAGTTGTGCCATCCATAAAAGAGCCAATGGAGATTTTCTATGATAATGAAGGAGAGGTTGCGTTAACATAGGAACCAAGATATCATGGTAGATCAAGACATATCGATAGAAAATACAATTTCATCAGACATAGTGTAGAGAAAGGTCACCTCATCGTGAACAGGGTATCATTAGAAGAGAATCCTATAGATCCCCTCACAAAGGGTCTGAGTAGGGTCAAACACGTTCAACATGTTAGGAGCATTGGTCTAAAGGATGATATTAGTTTTAGTAGTTACATAGCTATTTAGAATATTGTAACAAAGTAAATGAAATTGACTTTTGATGATTAAATAATGGAAAATTATTTATGAGTATTGTTTACAACCTTTTGTCAGTTGTTTATATTTGTTTTTCATTTTTCATGTTTTACTTCCCAAATAATTTGATTATTCAAATATCCATAGTCAATAATACTTTTGGAAGTAAGTAATGAATTACGAATTTCATGAGTTGGATTGTAGATTTGTCTAAAAAGTTTTAGACATAGCAATAGTTTTGCTACAATATTCATGAGTACTTTGAAATGGAGAATTGAAGTATTGGATTAATCCATGCTCAGAGAATTACTTCATCGAATTTATCACGAGTAATTATGAGACGGTAATATCTTATAATCTTGAAACGGAGATATATGAGTCATGCTTTACAAATAAGTTGTGCATTGATAATATGTAAACGCATCGGTAACTTGATGTTATAAAATGTATTGTTGTTCATGATTTGGTAAGTAATTAGTAGAAGCATATAAGTCGAATTTTATATGTTCCTTTTTCCGTAATGGGAAAAGCGATATCTTAGGACCTTCGATGATTTGGTATTGACTTATAGTGCTAGGCTCGGCCGGGACTAATTTGATGTGTTCCATTAGTAGTTATTTGTCATTACAAATCAGAAATCGGGAAACAAAGTATTGGAAAATGAGATTAAGTTTATTCCATGTCATTTGTCCAGATGATATCTTGCAGAATGGAGGATTATATGATCACTTATATGAGGACACGTAACTGACTAGGTCAGAGTTCGACAATGGATTTTGAGAGCTATAATTTGCTAGTCAGTTTGGAAGCTATACCGACAACTATAGTTATTAGACTTATCCAAGTGGGAGACTGTTGGATTAGGTGTCTAAACCCATAACTATAATTGGTATAAAATTGAATATATATTAGCACAACCCTTTTGCGTTGCCCTCAAACCTAGCAACTAGACATGATGACTTTTGGAGAAAGGGGGTTGATTTATTATTTGATTAATAAATTGAGATAAATACTTTGTTAATATATTATGAGAATAATATATTAATTAGAAATAGTAATGTTAAAGTAATATTTAATCAGAAATTAATTGGAATTCATTTTGGGATTAAAAGAATTAATTAAAAGTGCAGGGTCTAAAGTGCAATTGTTCAATAGTTGAACAAGAGGCTCAAGAACCTTCTTTGAGAAGGATTGGATGGTTTCAACAAGGGTATTATAGGGTTTCTAGAATATCCCATGTGGATTAATATGGAGCTAGATAATTACCAATTTGAAATATTATTATTATATTAAGATTAGGGTTATCAAGGACATCCTTGTTGCACTATAAAAGGAACCCTACACCTAAGATTTTAGGCCAACTGATCCTTTGAAGAGATAGCCGAAAATCCTAACCCTCTTCTCCTCTCTACATATTCATCTTGTTGCTAATGTTGGGTGTGAGCCACTAGAGGCACGGCATTTGTGGTGCTTGCTCTCATGGTTTTAACAACACAAGGATTCCTATTATTGGTCAATAACAATAAAGGATTCTATTAAATATGATTGCATGCACACATAGGATTTTATTTGTTTTGCATAAAACCCATCTATTGCTTCTTTCCAAGCTTCCTTCTTATTCTTCAAAGACTCTAAAGAACACCAAAAACACTCAAGAAAGCTCACAAATGCACTCAAGGTGACTTAGGGTTCGAGATTAGCACAACAAGGGTGATGGAGGCTGAAAATGTAAAGGGCTTGGGGACTTAAGGTCCTTAAATAAGGGGAAAACCTTAAAAACTAGGGTTTTTTTCATACTCACGTACGCCATGCGTACTCCACGTACGCCCCACTTATGTGGTTAAGTCCCACGACCAGATATATGGCTAGTATGCTAAGCGTACCCATTGACTACAACCTGTGTACTAACCAAGGGACCAATTTAAAAGAATTTTGCATTAGGGATAAAATAGAAACTTACCAAAACTTGAATGTTACAATTCTCCCTCGTTTGAATCTGACTTCATCCTCGAAGTCCGCTGCTCCAAATAACTTTGGGTAATTCTCCCTCATCTCATCCTCTGGCTCCCACGCCCACTCTGAACCCTTGCGGTGTTGTCATGGACTTTGACCAACTTAACAGCCTTGTTCTTCAAGGTTTTCATCTTCTTGTCCAGGATTGCCATCGGTCTCTCAATATAGTAAAAGTGGTCATCCACCTAAATATCCTCTATTGGAACCACTGTAGAATCATTAGCCAAACATTTCCGCAGCCACGAGACATGGAAAGTACTGTGAATCTAAATAAGCTCCTCCAAAAGATCCAATCGATATGCCACCTTTATAAGAGAATTCAGCTAACGGGAGAGAATTCAGCTATAAAGCATCTCAAAAGGAGGTCGATCAATATTGGCATGGTAGCCATTGTTATAAGAGAATTCAGCTAACAGAAGGTAAGTATCCCAACTACCACTGAAATCCAGAACGCACGCCCGCAGCATAACCTCTAATGTTTGGATGGTCCGCTCTCTCTGACCATCCGTCTGCGGGTGAAAGGTCATGGTGAAATGCAGACAAGTACCCAATGCACTGTGAGATATCTTCCAAAATCTGGAAGTAAACCAGACGTCCCTATCATAAACCACAAAAACCAACACCCCATGCCATGCTACGACCTCGTTGATGTATACCTCTGCCAACTTCTCTGCACATATACTCTCCTGGATCGGGATAAAATGCATGCTCTAGGTCAATCGATCCATGATCACCCAAATCGAATCCACACTACACGTAGTCCGTAGAAACTTTGTAATGAAGTCCATAGTAATCTCTTCCCATTTCCAAATGATAATGTCCAATGACTGCATCTTGCCATGAGGTCGCTGGTGCTCGGCCTTGACTTTCCTACAAGTCAAGAACCTCTCCACGTACCAAGCTACATCTACTTCATGAAGGGTCACCAATAGTCTTGACGAATATACCTATACATCTTCGTCGCCCCCGAGTTGAATGGAGAATCTCGACTTGTGCACCTCCTCCATCAGAACATGATGCACACCACCGTAATAAGGAACCCACACTCTCCAATGGAGAGTCAAAAAACCTCGACTATCATAATCAAAGGAATCCACTTGACCCACAACGCGCTCACTCTTCTAATGCTCGTCCTTCATGGCCTCAGTCTATGCCTCTTAAATCCGTTCTAGAAGCGGAGTAATCACTATCATCCTCAGACATATATCCCTGATCGGAGCCGCGAGTTCCTTGCAGCTAAGAGCATCGGCCACCACATTGTCCTTCCCCGGATGGTAAATGATCTCACAATCATAATCCTTCACCACATCCAACGACCAACGCAGCCTCATATTCAGATTCGACTAATCGATCAAGTACCTCAGGCTCTTGTGATCCGTGTAAATAGTACAGCGGACCCCATAGAGGTAATGTCACCAAATTTTGAGGACGAAAACCACAGCCCCCAACTCCAAATCGTATGTCGGATACTTCGCCTCATGAGGCTTCAGCTGCCTCGAGGCGTAAGCAATAACACGACCTCTCTGCATTAAAATCATGCCCATTCCCATGATAGACACATCACAATAGAACACAAAATCCTCAACACCCTCTAGGAGGGTCAAAATCAGCGCCTCGCATAATCTCTGTCTCAGGGTCTCAAACACTGCCTGCTGCTCATGCCCCCAACGAAAAGTGCCAGTCTTCTTCGTCGGTTGGGTCAGGGGAACCGCTACCTTGGAGAAATCTTGAATAAATCTGCGGTAATATCCAGCTAAACAAAGGAAACTCCAAATCTCGGATGGAGACCTCAGAACTTCCCACCTCATCACTGCTTCCACCTTGGCCGGTTCGACCAGAATACCACTCTGGTTTACAAGGTGCCCTAGAAACTACACCTCTCGCAACCAGAACTCACTCCTCAGGGCCTCCAACACCTCTCGCAAGTTCTCTTCATGTTGTTCCTGCGTCTTGGAATAGACCAGGATGTCATCAATAAATAAAATCATGGACCGATCCAACATCAGTTGACACACATGGTTCATGAGGTCCATGAACGCGGCTGGAGCATTTGTGAGCCCGGAGGGCATCACCATGAACTCGTAATGACCATAGCGATTCTGGAAGGTCATCTTCTGCACATCGTCCTCTTTGAGCCTCATCTGATGATAACTCGAACATAGATCAATCTTGGAAAACCAAGACGCACCTTGAAGTTGGTCAAGCAAATCATCAACCATCGGGAGTGGATAACGGTTCTTCATCGTTAGCTTATTCAACTCTCGATAATCAATACACATCCGATTTGACCCATCCTTCTTCAAAAACAGGCCCGGTGCACCCCAAGGCAAACTACTCGGTCAGATGAATCTCTTGTCTAACATCTTCTGCAGCTATGTAGACAACTCCTGTATTTGTGGTGGAGTTAATCGATATGCTGCTTTGGCTATCGGAGCCGCACCAGAAACCAAATCAAACCGGAACTCCACCTGCCTCTTCGGAGGTACCCCGGGAAAATCCCCCGGAAACACATCCGGGTCTCCCATATAATCGACACATCAGCAACCGTCACCCTACCTTGCTCCCAGGTATCCATAAAATAGGCCTTGATGGAGATATCGTCTAGCCCTAGCGGCTGAGCATATGACCGACCCGCGTTGAGCGTCCTCTCCATGGATCACCAACTGTCCCCCACTTGAGGTTCGAGCACGTACTAGCTGTCTCTCACAATGAATCATTGCCCCATTAGGGCTCAACCAATCCATCTCCATTATGATCTTGTTCCTGCACAAAAGAATGGGAACCAAGTCAATCGGATACCGCTCGTTAAACATCCCCAGAACACAGTCTCGATGAACCCTTGATGCTCGGACGAATCGAACATTCGCAATCTTAACCTCTAATGGATGATCCAGCTCACTCGGAGATTCGGAAAACCTCCTACTGAGTGCAAGAGACACGAAAGATCGGGTAGCCCCCAAAGCAAATAATACCAAAGCAGGGATACCCTTCATAAGGAAAGATACTAAAACAAAACACATAAAATATAAGCAATGAAATCAACATAAATTAAGAGTTAAGGAAAAGAGACATACCCGTCACCACATCTGGTGCAGCATGTGCTGCCTCGGTGATCAACTGAAAGGCCCAACTCCTCACCACAGGAGAATCCACTTTGCCTTGGCAGCCATCTATGATCCATACGGTCATAGGAGCTGGTGCTACCACTGGTCCTCCTGATACTAGACTTAGGCAGTTGGCCTTTTTGTGGCTCCTCTGATCACAATGAAAGCAAATCGGGTCTGATATCTGTGAAAAGGTGATAGAAGCAGTATAATCCTTGTGAAAGTACCTTCACTTGTCGTACTTGTAGTATCTCGAGCCACCCGCTCTGTAAACCCCATCATGCGACCTGCCACATTTTCCACAGTGGCTCCAGCCCTGCTGACCCTTCAACATAGAATCGAAAACCTTGGGTTTCTTTGCTGAAACCCCAACTGTCTGCCGAGGCTCGGCCTTCTTCTTCCTTATGTGCTCTAGATCAATCTCTGTGACAACCCGATATTTTTCTCAAATCAATGTAACATTCAAAAAGTCAAATATAATGAACTATTTGGAATCAACAAAATTAGCTTCAAAAATGAAGTGTTCTAAAATCTTAATTGGGATGGATAAAGTGTTAGATATCGTGCCAAGGTTTCCAAAAATATAAAGAACACTCAAATCCGAGTTATTACGAAGGAGTTATGACCAATCGAAAATCCATGACACACCGGGTAAAACATTGCTAATCGTAAAAAGTGAAATTTCAATAAAATGCTTTTTAACCTTAGGTATCTAAACAAAACTCGTAGATTACGTTAAACGATGAACGTGCATAAAAAGAACGCCCATATCGGACTTTGTATGAAAAAGTTACGAATTTTCTAAGTTTCGTAACAGCGGTAGACAACTAAAAACTCGAAATAAACATCAAGCGATTTTTAGCTGACACAACCTAAATGAGAGTTGAAGGTCTCTACAATAGTAGTTCAATGGTAAAAAGACAAACAAAAACGGACGTCGGATAAAGAAGTTATGGATTTTTAACGAAATTATCGTGTCCCCGCCTATTAATTAAAATATAATTAAAAAATAAAGTCAAATTTAGCCGACGAAGTCTAAATGAAAGTTGTAGAGTATTTTCTCACCTTCATGTAGATATAAAGAACGTCGAAAACGGAGCTCGTATGCGAAAGTTACGCATTTTAGAAGTTTTTGGCACGGATTTCAAGGCTTATCCGAAGGAGTACGCCCAGCGTACTGGATGGAGGGCCTCGTATCGACCACGTCGCCCCTATACCTCTACTCCCGTCTCGTACGAAGACCAGCAGTCGATGATGCGGTAAGCCATGACGCACGAGTACGCCCCGTGTACTTCGGTGTACGCCCAGCGTACGAGGGCAGTGGTCCCCACCTATAAATAGGATGCGAGACTTCCGACTTTCCTTGACCATTTCTCTCTTCTCTCTCACTTTTACTTCCCGTTTAGCGTCCCGAGACGACCCTGACACCCCGGTTTCATACCCCAACCCCGATGAAGGTCCTAAGCCCCGAGATTCCTGAAAATCTCGCCTCTTTCCGGTCGAATTGCCGCCCAAGAAAAAGCTCGTTTTCTTCGAATCATCACACTTTCCAGGTGAGTTCATACCCCTACTTTTCACGTCTTTTTCATATTTTAGGGGGGGGGGGGGGGGGGGGAATACAAGTGCAATACGAGAAAACATATCGTTTTAAATACAACATCTATATTTTTAAATATTTCGATATCAACATTGTACTTTGCATGAAAAGTCAGTATTTCATCAAGTCATTATTACCAAATGGAACACACTTTCGGAAAAACTATAATGGGTATAGTTTTCGAATTATTCATTACATTCTTACGTAAACATTGTGAAAAATGAAATACTTTCATCTGCATGAAATATAGACTTTCTTTATCGTACTAAGTGTTGTGAGATATTCAACTTCAACGTACTTTCAAATATGCATTTCAAGTCCTGTATTATAAAACATAATCTCTTGGAGGGAGAGCGTGATACTTGTGTATAGATCTATACGGGACTGACAATCCCGCACCTAAACTGTTAGCTATAGTCAGTGTTCTAAAAGGCATGCCATGGCATGTGCCACGACGCTTCATGGCGTGAGGCGTGGCTTCGCCGTTATGAAAAGCCTCATAACGTTGCTGTTAGGCGTGGCGTATGGCAAGGCGTGATATGGCGCGCCATGGCTCATTATGGCATGTTATGGCGTGGTTTTTTCATTTGAGACACTGTTTTTTTGCTATTTGTTATGTCTTTTCTAATCGGAGATACAAGTATTGTGGTTTTTGTTGACTTTTTGTTATTATTTATTGATCTAACACTTCTAAAAAGTAGTTGTATTTAATATAAATTTATATTTATGTGGTAATATAATTTTCAAGGCCTTACATCACGCCTTGAAAAACGCCATTGCTCGCCATGGCTCGTTAAGCTTGAGGCTTGGCCTTGCTGCTACGCCACGCCTCACGCCATTTAGAACCTTGGCTACAGCTAGACAGGCAGGTCTGGGGTGACAAACGTCATAACACTACAACGCGTGAAGAACGTTGTTACAGGTAGTCTGTGTCAATAGCATGGTTAAAACTCACACGGAAGTATAAAATAAGTTTGATTTACAAGACTCTTGAATGCATTCATTATATACATTATTTCGAGTATAAATTTACCTTCATCATTCGAGCACGAAAGACACTAATGTCCTCCAACTTTTGGGACCTTTTTCAAACTATATGTAGAAAATATTGGATTTTCTAAAAACCACATTCACCTATTTTTACTAAAAGACATACAACTTTCAGTACAAAGACACTTATGAACTCACCAACTTAATTGTTGTCACTTTTTCGAAACTACTTGTATTTCTTAGGGAATCAGTAATACAAGTAACCATCAGCTTTTGGAGAAGGAACGCTAAGGCGTCTATTATCAAAACATTTTAAATCATCATATTTGTAATCTTCTTTTGAAACATGTATTACGCAACAATGTAAGTTTTTGTTATATATATAATGGTTGTGTTTACTTTCTTTACAATATTCAAGTGTTATGATACTACGTGGAGTCACCGACCCCCGAATGTTTCCGCCATTCTGGTTTAGGGGTGTGACAATCTATCGCTCCCGTGCCCTGGATATCATATCATCCAGTGTCGGGCAGGCTGAAAAAAAAGCGAACTCCCTGATGTCAGATCACAACATATCATGGTACCGGGTCTTCCTCATGTCCTCATCAGCGGCATACTGGGGTACCAACAACACCCTCTCTCTGAACTTGGTGGTGATCTTTGCCACAGTATCAGTCGTCTGCCTCATATCAAGAAACTCATTGGCTAACTGCTACACCTCAACATCCGGTGTAAACTATGCTTGGAACTTGGTCACAAAATCTAGCCAGGTCTGGCCTCAATGGCGGGGGCTCCTAAGGCATAGGCGAACTCCTCCCACCTATCTCGGGCTCGCTCCATCAAACATCCTACAGTGAACCTGACCTTCGACCCATCGGGGAAGAAGCTCGTCATCTAAGCACACTCGATGTCAGCTATCCAACACCTAGATGTGATGGGGTCCTTCACCCCAAAGAAATCTAGTGGTCGACATCCCCTAAAATCCTTGAAGGAGAGTGTGTGGGCCCTCGAATGGCTAGCAGCCAAATCGTCCCTAAATATTCGAAGACGATCCTCCATCAACTCCATGATACTTTCCTTGATTGACCCGAACATCACAGGGGTCACATCAAGGATGCCTCTCGTAATCACAGATGCAATGAACTCTCACAAACCCTCACCAATTGGGTTGGAGCCCATGCCCAAACCAGATCCAGATCCTAAACCTCCCGCTCCATGACATGTCATCACCATACTGAAACATAACCACATAAACAGTTAGCATACACACATGAAGGTTCACACTCTCGCGTTCCCCAAATTCATCGTGGTCTTCCTGGCATCAGGTATAAATCCGGTACTTTTAGTGGTACGGGCCAATACTACATTCCACACCTATTTTTACCCTCCTCAAGGACTACCCTGACTCCTCTAGTTCACTCTTCCCAACTAATATATTCTTAAACGATAAGGCATCCTATGCACCAAACATCTCATATGGACTCCCTAAGACTCTCTTCCTCACCCTTCTCTGCTATCAGTTGTAGAAGGAACTTCTACAAGTACTACCTAACTACTGTATGAACACCTTTACATACTAGATAATTCTTCGAATGACAGGTCCCACCCTACAACGGTTGGACTCAAACAAGAACTGCACAATAGAGTTAAACCTATCCTTCTAAAATTATCTAATCACAGTAATATGTAACCCAACACATTCATGTAACGTCCAAAAAATATGATCCAAAATTTTCATTTTAATTTGAATAAAATAGTATTCCAAAAACATTATCCATACAACTCAAATAAAAATAAGTATCTCAACATCATAACTGTTGGGATTAAAACCCTAATTGTGATTTGATGAACAAGATGCGGAAAATAAGAACAAACACAAATATGAAGATTATGTCGAATGATCCCTCGATTTATTGAATTGTGAGGAACAAATTACACTTAAGAAATAAGAATCTAACTCTACAAGAAACCTCACGTGGCGGCTACATTTTGCCTCACACTCTTAACCCTAATAATGAATAATACATGACTATTTATAGGGAAAAGACAAGTCTTGGGCTTTTAACCTAGAATTCATCAAAGGGGCCCATTGCCATCATCCATGGAGTGCTTTGAAACCCTACAATCTCCCCCTCAAAGTATGGAATGGATGACAATGCTTTAACTTCCAAAACAAGCATCTAGCAAATAAAAAGATCTGCAACGAGGAATATATGAAGCAATCCACGAATCTTGATTCTTCAATAGTCTTCAAACACGGGCTCTAGGATATATAAATCAAGCACTGAAGTAATGTCTTTAAACTTCATTTTTGAATGTAATCCCAAAGAATCTTCATGAAAACCAAACCCGCCATAAAACCCATTTCAGAACAAAGAAATTGAATCACTTCTTGTCTTTGAAGAACTCCCCCTCCAAATCACAACGATCTTCAAATAAGCTAATGATATAAGCCATCAAAAAATATCATGTAACAACCCAAACTTTAAGATTCGTAACGCCACTTGATCGAGAAAATACAAGAAGTCGGAGATATAACAAGTCCTTAGCAGAGCTCGATGAAGAACTCTTGCTGTAAAGGATACTTCTCTGTAAAAACCTTAGTAGAGCTCGATGAAGAACTTCTGTAAAAAAGCTACCTTCATAATTCTCCCACAAGCTTTATCAAAAATCTTCGACTTTGAAAAGTCACAAATCCAATTTCGAATGCCATACCAAATTCTCCCCCGATTTATAATCAAAAACATGATTATAAAGCCTTCAAAAGGTCATGAGAATGATCTTGAATGGATAAAAATTTACTATGCTCCCCCGCGACAAAAAGATATAAAAAAAAAATCCGGAAAAATCGTGAAAACTTGACGTTAAAAAAAAACGACTTTCCGAACCGCCAAGACTTGATGGAATCCATAATTTTTCTGTTCACGAAAAAAATATGAGCGTTAAAGAATCCAAAACTGTTCACCAGCCCTTAAAATTGCAAATTTTTCGAAAAATGGGCTAAAACTGTCACTTTCTGAAAGACAGGGGCTGGAATGGTAATTCTGCATCAATACTCCCCATTATTTCTGACAAAATCTGGAAATCGTCCATAATTGCCAAGAAGTGAAAGCAATAGGGACCAGAAGAGTCAATTCGCAGAAGTTGCAGGGACCAAGTACGAAACATTAAGTCATCTTCCCATTTTCATTCAGATGAATGAACACAACGACTGGAACATGATTTCAAATGAATGTTCACAAGCGGAACCATCATTTCCCAGCATAAAGACGCGAATCTAAGTCCACTTTCGTTTCAACCACAAGCAACCGAACCAAGGTTCGTTTCAAGATCGCCATGTAATCACGCGAACCGAACGTTCAGTTCGTTTCTTATTCCAAATCAACAACCGAACCCAGCTTAAACACGCGGATCCAAGATCGAGGTTCGTTCCAATGGCTACCAAAGCGAATCTCCCCCCTTTCGTTCCAAGTGCTAACAAATGACCCCAAGATTATTTCCCCGTTCGTTTTGAGCACAGGCCTTCATACCGAGCCCTGAGTTCTGAACACCAAGAATCTCACCCAAAGCGAACCAATTTCAAACACGAACCCAATGTCAGATCGAGGTTCGTTCCAATTCCGTTGATTATACCCCAAGGCGAGTCTCCATTCCCAGGTTCGCTTATAGTTCCACTCTACATTCACTTCAAGCTTTTTCGTTCCAAGAGCTAGCAACCAAACTCAAGTTCGATCCAGGTTCATTCCAAGTCTGTTGATTATACCATAGGTTCGTTTTCTCTTGATGTTTGAGGGATCGCAGGACAATCGTTCATAGTTCCACCCAATTCACAGTCAATTTTG
This sequence comes from Lactuca sativa, assembly GCF_002870075.4. Lineage (NCBI taxonomy): Eukaryota > Viridiplantae > Streptophyta > Magnoliopsida > Asterales > Asteraceae > Lactuca > Lactuca sativa. Next base: position 87,605,222 of record NC_056625.2, on the reverse strand, counting down.
ACTTATTCTGGTTTGACTTTTCACATCGAGATACGGAAAAAAAATATCTGTTCCGATTCCTTCATTTTGATTGCGTTCATAACCATTCGTTCCGATCGTAAATAGACACCCTTCATTCTGATCGCCCGTGTTCCAATTCCAAGCATTCAATTTCATCATCGTTGCGAATTGAAACAAAATTTTTCACAATTTCGATTTAGTCTCCAAATCGTAAATCAAACCAGATTCCTTTATTTAATCTTCAAAAACGTTGGCCATCGAACCCAATACTTGACAAACACCAAATTGATTTTCACAAATCGATTTAAAGATCAAACACCACTTCAATCGAATTTATCACCATCTTCATCTGTTCTTGACAATACTTCATCTGTTCTTTAAACTCAAAAACATCGGACGACAATTCTGGATAAATCCACAAATCGCTAACTAATTTTGAAGATGAAAATGATTCGATTGTAAAACATGAATCAATTAAATGAAGAATAAAAATGATGAAAGATCGACATCACGAGAATCGCGATTCCGAAGGAGCTTGAATCGATTACACAGAAAGTGATTTGGGCTTCAAATTGAATCAAATGAACAATAACGATAATGTTTGACGAACAGTAACTTATCAAGAATATTAATATCTTCAGTCGATCAAGACATAAACATCGATTGTTAATTAAGACAAACCATGAGTGGTCGAACATATGGATGTAGCGAACAAAAGAGATACAAAAGCAAATGACGCAAATGGAAACTCTGTGATATGATATTAGGGCTAAAAAAAATCATGAACAGTAATGAGCAAAAACTTTGGCCCAAATCAAAAGAGATTGATTTACGAGGCAATCGACCAGATGAACAGTAGCGTAATTCATAAATCTCCATGAACAGTTTCTTGAACAAGAATCTTTGATTCCAAATCGCCAAAACACCAATAATCTTCAATATATGTAGAAAATCACCAAATCAAGAACCGATACTTCAAAAATCAACAGATTTTCAAAGACCTGCTCTGATACCACTTGTTGGGATTAAAACCCTAATTGTGATTTGATGAACAAGATGCGGAAAATAAGAACAAACACAAATATGAAGATTATGTCGAATGATCACTCGATTTATTGAATTGTGAGGAACAAATTACACTTAAGAAATAAGAATCTAACTCTACAAGAAACCTCACGTGGCGGCTACATTTTGCCTCACACTCTTAACCCTAATAATGAATATAACATGACTATTTATAGGGAAAAGACAAGTCTTGGGCTTTTAACCTAGAATTCATCAAAGGGGCCCATTGCCATCATCCATGGAGTGCTTTGAAACCCTACAATAACAATCAGAGTGCATGTGGTGTGTGCAATGCAGTCAACCCGAGCTCTTCCCCTTGGAACCAAAAGTACCTAAAACATAAACTAAAAACCATAAGCACAAATCTTAGTGAGTTCCCGAAAAGACCATATACCATACATAATAACATATAATAGGCCCCGTCCGGCATCGAACCCGGTCCGACATCGGCTCCACATGTCATCGCACCCCGCCCGACATCGAGCCCCGCTCGGTAAATAGATCGGGCCCCACCCAGCATACATATAACATATATCAAGTAAACACATACACATGCAATAATCACAAAGATACATAGCATACAAAATGGTCATCGGGACCTACTCGGTAAGCATATAAGCACATAACACTTGCAAGAGTCGAGGAGACAGCTAGCATACTAACATAGCATAATTATGGGCTAGCATTGGTGCCTTCGACCCGCTAAGGCCAGTGAGGAAACTCACCTCGCAATGCTGAATCAAATGGATAATCCCTGGCTGCTGATCCGACAAATTCCCGAGCTATCAATATCAAATAAAATCCAATTAACATTTGGGTTCCAATCCAAAACCATAAATCCATACTTGGGGTAAAAAGACCATTTTACCTCTAACCTAGATTGGTCCATGACTGAGGCCCAACCTCACAATCTAAAAGGCCCAAAAGTCAAATAATCCACAAGGTCCAATTATGGCCTAATTTCCAATTAGGCCCAATCTCTTCTTATGGGCCTTAACCCAAGGCCCAATAATGTTCATAGCCCAAAACTGCCAAATTCAGATGGCCTAACTAAACCCCAACCTTCTAAGCCCAAAACACGGCTCAAACTCAAAGCCCAAAATCGTAAAGCCACCTAACTAAGTACGTGGGGCGTACTCATCTTGTACGCTAAACGTACTTGCTTAAGGGCTTGTGTGCTGCACGTACAGGCTTTTACGCCCAACGTACTCTTCCATTTTTGGCCACCTTCTAATTTAAGCTCTTAACCCAATAAGACTTCACTCCAGAATGTAGATCTGACTTCCTTGATCTAGATTAAAACATAAAGTTGCTAACTTTACGTCTATTCATGGCTAAATGAAGATCTTAAGCTCAACAAGGATTTAATAAGTGACTTATTGCATGCATGAGGCCATATACTCCATAAAGTTGGCACCTTTATGCTTAAGGATTCCATGATATACCTAGATCTGAAAGGATAAGTCCTTAGTACTTCTTAATTCAACAATCCACCCAACAATGGCCAAAAGCATGACAAATAATCCCAAAAAGAGATCTAAACAACTAGAAGTCAAGATGAGAACTTGATTATTCTGGATCCAAGAGCTTCTCTCCGAGCTAAGCAACTTCAAGCTTCTCTAACTCCTTTAAAATGCACAAAATGAACACCAAAATCTCTCCACGGGCTTAAACACTCAACAATGGAGGCTAAGACTCGTTTATTGGGTTTTAGGGATTTAGAGGCTGGTAAGGAGGCCAACCCTAATGAATAAGGATGTTTATATAGGGTGAAAAATCCCTAGGTAGGGTTTCATTAAAGTCCATGTACTCCCAGCGTACGAGAACAGGGTCTCGACTCACCATCAACTCAGTATGCTAAGCATACTAGCTTTTCAACTAATACGCTAAGCGTACTACTCCAGGGACTAAAATGCACATTCCATAAATAAAAGGGCCATAAGGTACATACTAGGGTACAAGTGTTACAATTCATCTACTAGTTAGTTAGTACCAACAGAACTTCCAAAAGCACAAAGCATGCAATATTTGAGCATCACGTAATTTAACTCAAAACATACCCTATATAGGCCATCCTAACATTTAACCGATCTGATATTGTTATGAAAATCTAAATGCTCATACTGATAGGCACATAAAGGTATCTCTCCTAGCATTCTAACATGAAATCCTGAGTATATCCTTAGCCCCTAATCTAGCATGAAATTCTCATATCATAGCAAAAAACGTATAACTTGTATGGGTATTTTGGGAAGACTTGCTTGAGCTCGGCAAATTGCACACATCACACCTCTTGTCTTCTATTAAAATCCTTAGATTTAAAATATTTTTTTTTGTGAAAAACCAACCAAACCCTCGATTTGAGTCCAACACACCCAAGAGTATGCCCGAATCCCTCAAACCAAGGCTCTGATACCAACTTGTAACATCCCCAAAAATACCAATAAAATTTTGTTTTTGAATCCATTTAATTCATAAGAACTGATATCAAAATATTCGAAAGAGTCATATTGTAACATGTTATAAGAGTACAAATCCCAAAATCACTAAGTGTGGAAAAGCATAGAGTGATGTGGTGCAATCAGGCCGGACCCTTCCCCTTCGAATTGGAAGTACCTGAAACAGAAATTAAAAACTATAAGAACAAAGCTTAATGAGTTCCCCAAAAATACCACCTACTAAGAAAACATATTGCCAAGCATATATGGGTGCCGACCTTCCTCTTCGGTTTATTTCAGCTGAATACTGCCAAGCATATCAGGGTGCTTGCCTACCCTTTCGGTCTATATCAAACGGATATCGGGTCTATTTCACCCTCTAATATTACTACCACATAATATCATAACAAAAATCTCAGAATCATGAAGAAAATACAAGCATAACTAGAAATTATCACAAAGACAATCATCACACTATAAGATAAACTAGTGGGTCAGTCTTGGTGTATTCGACCCTTGGCTACAGTGAAGGAAGACTCACCTTAGACTGTGAGTATCAAATCACACTCAGCAGATGACTAGCGAACTCCTCTCCTTATCGTATAAGCATAAAACCCTAATAAGAAAATCAGGTCGCATTCTAACCCAAAGGTCCAAAACCCTAATTCTTGACTTAAGGCAAAAGGGCTCCTTTACATTCGCCTTAATGGGCCTCCTTTCCTCCAAGGCTCAAATCTACAAAATCAAAAAAGGTATCCAAGCCCACTATAGGGCCTCTAAGGCACAATATGGCCCAAGAATCCCAAACATGGCCTTAGGCCTGAAAATGACTTGCTACAATTAGGTGGGGCCGAGGCCCATTCTACTCAAGTCCAAAGCCCAACACCAAATGAGCCCAAAATTCTTCTAGGCCCACTGACTGCATACACGCGACGTACTTGGCTTGTACATCCAGCATACACTAGTGTTGACCAAGGTTCATGGCGTTGATCCAATACGCGCAACATATACTAGAGTGCACATGGCGTACTGGTATGCTAAATCATATTTACTTCGACGTATTAATCCGTTAAGACCTAACGTTCAAAACTAAGATCCAGGCCCCTAAAAATGTCCTAAGCCATAAAGTTGCAAACTTTATGCTTTTGCATGCTAGGATGGGGTCCAAAAATGAATCAAGGTTATAAGAACACTTGGGATGGTTCCTAACACTTACATGGTTGAGGCTTAACCATCAAGGTCTGATTTTTATGACTCAAAACACCTCCAAGAGCTCAAAAGGACAGCTCATATGGTCTGAAGTTGCTCAAATCCAAGAATCCAAACTATGGGACCAAAAGATACCATTTTTTTTTACCATAAACCTAGATATAAGCATGCAATGTTCAAGGTTTAATCTTTATATCTTCAATGGGTCAGAAAAAGTGCCAATCTTTTGGATTTACAATTTCATCCCATTTCCTTGCTTTTCCCAAGCTTCCTTCTTCATCAAAGACTCTAAAGAATACCAAAAACTCTCAAGAAAGCTCACAAATGCATTCTAGGTGACCTAGGGTTCGAGATTAGCACAACAAGGGTAATGGAGGCTGGAAAGGTAAAGGGCTTGGGGGACTTAAGGTCCTTAAACAGGGTGAAAACCATAAAAGATAGGGTTTTTATAAGACTTGCGTACGCCTTGCGTACTCCACATACACCCCATATACGTGGTTAAGTTCCGCGACCATATATATGGCTAGTAAGCTAAGTGTACCCATTGAGTACGCCCCGCGTACTAACCAAGGGACCAATTTGAAAGAATTTTGCATTAGTGCTAAAAGAGGAACTTACCAAAACCTGAATGTTAGACCGAGGTCAACAGGCCACTGCAGCGTGGTAAATAGATTGTCGCGAGAAGGTTACATAATAAATGTAAAGGCTGTTAAGCCTTCATTCTTGTCATAAGGTACCCCCAAACCCTCAACAACCAAGTTCTAACAATTTTAGGGTTGAAGAAGGATCAAGAAGCGATCAATGGTGCTTATATCTTGGATTGAAGGTGGAAAGCTCATGAGGTACTCATCTTACCTATAATTAGGCTAATTAGAGCTTAATGGTGTTTTGATGAATTGGTTAGATTAGTCTATAAATTACTTATGATGCTATTGATAGTGTCTAGAAGATTAAACCAAATCTTAGAAAGTGTTTCCCATGGTGGAATCAATCTAATGAGAGTTAGGGTTTGAAACCGTAACTAGCGATTATGTGAATAAATGCATTAGAGTAGATTATAATGGATTAGGTGTTATGAGGATGCTTAATTCATTGCTTGTATGAGATAAAGAGATAGAAAATAAAAAGAGAGAGTTTTGATCCACTAAGTGGTTATTTTGACCTAAAGAATCATTAAGCTCTTAATAGGCTAAGAGAATGTACCCAAGTAACGAGATGAAGATGGATTAAGAATATACATGTAAGAACATATATTAGGGCATGTATGTATATTAAGAGTATGTATGAGGTATATGTCAGATACATGTAGTAGAGCATGTATGTATGCCTAGAGTATGCATGATTAAATGAGAAGGGTATTTGCTAAATACCTAAGAGATAGAAGAAAAAGTTAGAATATGATTATTTTTAGTATAATCATAAGGGTATGTATCTGTCTAGGAATTAATGATATTGTGTAGAATACGAATATGTAATTAGACATAGATATAGATTAAGTACTTAATGGATTAAGTACTAGACGAGTAGTAAAGTATCTATTGATGAGATAAAGAGATAGATTGTCTATGGGACAAGTGTTATGCGAGGAGTCACATAACAAAGATAGAGACGTAGAGAAACATGGTTCCTTCGGGAGCAAGAGATAAAGGTTCCTTTGAGGATAAGAGTAAGGTTCCTATAGGGACAAGAGTATAATTCCTTCTAGAATGAGAGTAAGGTTCCTACGGGGAAAATAATATGATTTCTTTAGGAATGAGATTATGTTCCTATTAGGAAAGAGATGATGGTACCTTTGGGGATGTAGATAGGTGGTTCTTATGGGAATCCAGACTGTATATGGTTAGAGAAGACATAGAAAGTTTCCTTGAGAGGAACAAGATAAGAGAGTTCTTTGTAAGAAGTTGGAGATAATCTATGAGAGATTAAAAGTAAGGAAATTTGTGAGGGATTCAAGAGTAGAAGAAATATTAGGGATCCATGAGGGATCATAAGAGAGAGATAGAGAGATAGAGAGAGAGATAGATAAAGAGAAGTAAGACCGAGTGATAGTATCTGACATTGATAATGGGTTGTGAAAGAGTATGGTATGATAAGAGAAGAGTAAGGGAAACAAAGTAGATGAAAGAGAAAGAGATAGGTGAGATGAGAAAGAGCAGAAAGAAAGATTAATGAAGAAAGCTAGACTATATAGATGAAAGAAGAAAGGAGCACAAGGACCTAGAGTAGTTTGTTTATTCCTTGTTTTTCATCACTTAATAGATTGGATTTTATTGTAAATGCATGACTAAACCTGGGATTTAAAGTGTTTTAATTTGGTAGAATTCTGCAATTGTAGATACAACTCTGATAATTCCCTTAGATTAGATGTTAGAAAACACGAGTCATTACAATCAACGCTGCTCATCTCCTTCTTCGTCTCTGCCGTTGTGTGCTTTTATCTTAAAAACCCAAAATCTTTTGTTGATTTTGAATTAAACATTTTCAGTTCCTGATTCTTCCTTCCTGATTTTCCCTGATTATTTTTCCTGAAAAGTCTTCTTCCTTGTTCTGCACATCCTTGCCATGTCGGTTTTCCGATGGAGGCTTTTTGGGGGTTGATGTTATTGCTGGTGGAGATGGCAGATGATTGTTTCTTTGTGCAAGGTGTCGACTTATGGTGGTCTTAACTGGTAAATGTGGCTAGTTTGATGGTGGTTTGGGTATAGGTTGTGGGTTCAGTGAATGAGGTGGTGGTTTGTGATTATTTTTAGCGAAACAGGTGAACTTTGAACGGGGAAGTAGGTGGGTTGAAGTGAGGGGTGGCGGGGGTGATCTGTTTTCTGATGAGGGGTGTCGGTGGTGCTACATTTTCTGGTGGTGGCGGTGACCAGGTGTTCTTTAAAAAAAGTGAAAAATAATCAAACCAATTTTTAGCAATTAAAAATATATAAAATGTTAAAAATAAATGAAAATAAAAATGAAAAGGACATTGTAGTCCTTTTATGTGTCACAAGGGATGACAAATGCGAACTTAAACTAACGAGGGATGAAACATGCAAATTTTAATGACATGAGGGACGATCCGAGTTAATTTTTGAAAATAGGGACTGAAAGTGCATTTTGGCACCTGCACGAGGGATGATTCATGTAGTTTACTCTAAAATTACAGAAAAAGCTATTGGAATACATTAACCGTTAGAAAGATTATTTAATTATTGGTTAAAGTTTATGAAATGATATGGTGACAACAGTTTTAAGGAATAATATGATAGGTTTTATAGGTTATATGTAATGTCCCAAAATTCAAGACTTAAAATTTCTTTTAATAAAACATTACTTTAAGAAAATTCATCATTTCAAAACATAAACAGAGTATTAGTTTCCAAAATACATGTTCGTTATCAGGGTAAACATTCCCAGGCTGTCTAAACTATGGTGTGTGCCATGCGATCACCCCGAGCTCTTCCCTCCGCTACCGGAAGTACCTGAAACCAAAACTGAAAACCGTAAGCACAAAGCTTAGTGAGTTCCCCACCCTACCACATACCATGCATAACCACATACTGCACATACTGGGCCACGCCCGCTATCCTGGGCCTCGCCCCCTACCTCGGGCCTCGCCCGCTACAACGGCCCCGCTGCTCCAGGCCCCGCCTGGCTTCGAGCCCCGCTCGGATACAGATCTATTTCACTTAGGCCTCGCCTGTCACAGGGCCTCGCCCACTAACATATAATAGCACGTAAACATATCACATCACATCACATAATCTAAACACATACTAACAGATCTTGTCCTAAGGCCTCGCCTATCTCTGGGCCCCGCCCTTGTCCTGCTACTGATGAGTCATGGAACCCCGTCCATACTCCTGCTGAGAGTGAGGTACGGGCCCAGCCCACCCTCACTCCTTTCCTAACTTGGGCCTCGCCCCTGCTCTGCTGGAACTGAGATGTGGAACACCATCCACACTCTACTATTAGTGAGATACGGTACCTCGCCCACACTCACCTCCCTACCAGGCACATACAAGTATCACACAGACAACAAGTATAAACTATCACATAAACCATTCCTTGGGCACCCGCCCTCTATCATTGGACCTTGTCCCGAATATCATACTAGCATACTGTGCCTAGGGCTAACCCCCGGGTCTTCTACTCATAACTACATGGGCCGGCGTTGTGGCCGTAGACCCATTCATACAAAGGGAAACTCACCTGCACTGGCTGAACTGGCTGATGAACCCACTAGTTGCTACCCGACAACTCTCTGAACTCCTGCTCCACTCGCTCCCCAAGCTACCAATATCAATGCAACACTGAGTCTAACTGACCCCTGAAAGACAACCAAATCAACTCCGGTCGAGGTCAAAGTCCTGGTCAAAGTCAACCTTCCAGGTCAACCTTACTCGCCGAGTCACCCTATTGACTCGCCGAGTTCATATGTTCAGAGTCCTTCCATTTGCGACTCGACTCGCCGAGTCTGTCCATGACTCGCCGAGTCTACCGATTTCCGAGTCCTGTCTTGTCCAACTCACTGAGTCTCCACTCGACTCACTGATTCGAGTCTCAACTTGAAGGGTTTGGGGTTTTGCGACCTGACTCGCCGAGTCCAAGAACATACTCGCCAAGTCCAAGACAACCTTCAACAGACTCGCCGAGTTGTTCATCCAACTCGCCGAGTTCCTGCCCAACTTCATCTGAATCGATGAGCTGTTCATCCCACTCGTCGAGTTTCTCCAAATCTTCATGCTACTCACCGAGTCCACTCAAAGGACTCGCCGAGTCCATTCAGATCTCCAAACATGCAGAGGACTTTTGAGTCATGCAGGGACTCCAAACCATAGATCCATACTTCCAAAGCTCAATCCCCACGTAAAGTTGCAAACTTTACGTATAACTAACGAGATCTAGGCTCAAAACAAACTAGGGTTTGGTTTAAGGACAAAAGAGCTTCACCAACTACTCATCTTCTGATGCTTTATGACATATTGGACCATCCTAACACTAGATTTGAAGTGGCAACAACATATCTAAGACCCTAAACTCGAATTGGGTCTCAATCAACCATAAAACCCCTAAATCTCATAACAAAAATAGATTTAGATGCAAAGAAGGGAAAATGGCAGCTTAATACCTCCAAGATGAACACAAACTGAAGTAGATCTCGGATATACACCTCTCCTTTGAAGCAACCTTCTTGATCTTCAAGTTCCTTTCCAAAATTTCCTTCCTCCAAAGCTATTTCTCTCAAATGATGGAAGCTCACACGAAATCTAGGGTTTACAGGTTCTCTAGGATGATATGGAGGCTGAGGGAGGGACATAACACCCTTTATATAGGATACAACTCCCGAAATTAGGGTTTTCCTCGCACATACCAGACTCGCCGAGTCGGTCACTTACTCCTCGACCCGGATCCCGCTCGGACTCGCCGAGTTCCTCCTTGGACTCGCCGAGTCTCCCCTTAAAATTAGGGTTTTTCTTTCCTTTCTTGGCCTTCAAAACTTTGGGTGTTACATTATAATTAAAATATGTGGTGGAAAAACTTAACTCTTAAGTTCACATGAAACCTATTTGGATCTAAGTTTTCTCTGTTGAAAGCAATAAAATATGAAATATCAAGAACCCTAAGAGTACTTTACTACTATCGAAAATAACAAGGTATTAGGGTTTACATACCTCTTGATTATGATTATTATCACAAATAACAAAAGTAGTTCCTTTCTTTTGAAGCCTTGAAAGCGAACACCAAAAGCTTGATGTCTCTAATGGTTTGTACTCAAACCCTAGCAATGGAAGACTTGAGAGGAGAGAGGAGAGGGGATGATAATTTCAGATATTCTTCTTGAAAAGTAGTGGATGAAAATATGATGCCAAAGGAACCTATTTATAGTTGATAGGAAAACCATAGAAACCCTAATTTGAAATAAAATAATATTATTTCAAATCCAGAATTATTTAGTTTCCTAATTATCCATATTATCCATATGAAATAATCTAGAAACCCTAAGGAACCTCTAAATTTCGTCCAATCCTAAGAACTTTCTAGAATTCCTCTCTTGTTCAACTATTAAATAATTACAACTTTAGTCCTTGCAATTTTATTTAAATAATACTATTTCTATTTAATATATTAAGCTGATAACATATTAACAAAATATTTATTTCTACTTATTAAATCATATAATAAAATCAATAAATCAACCTCTCTCGCCAAAAGTCATTCCGTCAATTACTAGTTTTGAGGGCAACCCAAAAATGATTTTATTTTAATTCAAGTATATACCAATTTAGTTATTGGTTGAGACAGATAATCCAACAGTCTCCCACTTGGATAAAACTATAAATAGAATTTCAAGTATAACTTCTAAATTAAACAACAATATGTGCTTTCTAAAGCAACTAGCAGACTCTGATCTGATTAGAATCAACACTAAGATAGGTGATCAAATATTCCTCTGTTCTTCAAGATATGGTATGGACATGAGAAATGAATTACAATTAATCTCTTGTTAAAAAATTTGTTTCCCAGTTTCCTCATTTGGTAATTCAGTCCTGGCTAGGCCCAACACTATAATGTCAACACCGAATCACCGAGGGGCCCAAAGATATTGATTTTCCAGTTAGGGAAAAATGAATGAATAAATTCTGACTTATAAGCCTGTATCTTTTACTCACCAAATCATACGTGACACCATGTTTTATAACATCACGTTATTGATGTTTTTTTCGCAATACCAATGAACAACTGATCTATAAATTACAAGTCATATATCTCCGTTTTAAGAATAAAAGATTTCATCGTCTCAAAATTAATTGTGATATAATCCATGAGGTAATTCTCTGAGTGTGGGTTTATCCAATACTCAAAATCCCTATTTATAAGTACTCATGAACATTACAACAAATCTTATTATGATGACTAACTCCTATAGACAATCTACAATTCAATTCATGACAGTCTTGATTCACTACTTACTTCCAAAAGTATGAACGGCCGTGGAGCTTCAAATAATCAAATCATTTAAGAACTAAAACATGCAAAGTGAAACACAAGAATAAACATTCGAAAAGGCAGTAACCATACTGTTAAATAATCTATATTATTTAATCACCAAAATCAATTACATTTATATTGTTATAAGTTTGAAACTATCATCTAACTACTAAAACTAATGTCATTAGTCAAACCTATGCTCCTAGCATGCTGGTAATGCTTAACACTACTTAAAGCCTTCGTGAAAGGATCTACAAGATTATCTTCTGAAGATACCCTCTTTACCAGGAGATGAACTTCTTCAACTGTATGTCTGATGTAATTAGGGATGAGAATTTGGCCCAAAAACCCGAACCGAACCGAAACCGAACCGGACCGAACCGAATTAGACCCGAATAAGCTATTTGATTCGGTTTTCGGGTATCTATATAAGGATTATTCGGTTTTCGGGTTATTCGGCTCGGGTTACCCGAATAAGGGCTTATTCGGTCCAAAAGGACCGAACCGAATATGAAAAGTCACATTTTTTTCCTAACATGATTGCTTATTCGATCTTCTTTTCTATCGATCGTTACCCAACAAAAACCACGTAATACACCAAAAAAATCAACGCAATCGAATTCGATCATCCGTATTACACCAAATCGACGAGTCAACGACATTACTTCTTTGATCGATTGAGGTTTTTCTCATCCTTACGACATTACTCTTTGATCGACAGTTGCGGCTACTGCCCTTGCGACTTACGATAACCTGGACTCATTGATCGATCATCACTAGTTCAAAGTTCAAACTTCAAAGTCTACTCACGATAAGAAAAAAAAGTCGACCCTTGCGTCTGGAAAAAATAATCGTCTCATCATCGTTGTTTTCTAGTTTCTACTATGATCAAACTCCATTCAAGTCATACAAAATACAATATTTATAATCACATTGTAAATGTTATTCGGTTTATTCGGGTTATTCGGCTCCTTCATCATCTTCTACATGTTATTTGGGTTATTCGGGTCGGAACTGAACCGAACCGAATAATACCCGAACCGAACCCGTATTGCTTATTTGGTTCGGTTTTCGGTTCATACAATTACCCTTATTCGGTTTTCGGTTTATTCGGGTTCGGGTCGGTTCGGTTGGGTTCCGACCCGAATAACATCCCTAGATGTAATGGTACTTTCTGTTGATATGCTTGGATCTACGATGATCCTTTGGTTCTTTGGTCAAAGAAACAGTGCCTTCATTATCACCATAAGGAGTATGTCATCAACATACTGTAACGACTTAATTTTCAAAAGAAAATTTTCATTTTTGATTAACCAAAACACTTCCACAAACCATGAAATCCCAAATACAATTGTTTTCAAAATTCATATAGAGTACATTTTTATTTCAAATCATCAGAGTGTCCCGTAAAAACACCTATGAGAGAATCCACGTCGCGTCATCAAGCCATGCCCTTTCCCATGGTCTCAGATGTACCTGAAAAAAACCACAAGCTGTAAGCTAATGCTTAGTGAGTTCTCCAGAGCATACCCCACACACCATCCACATAACACATATCACATTAGCTATAAAAGCTACATATATTACATAAGTCATGCATACAACATATAAGGAAGCCATGAAAACCCTCCAGGGTCTTATACCTAGTGCCACTGGAACTCCCACGCGGTCTTATTACCTGCCATGGGAACCCCTACAGCGTATTTCTGACTTGGGAACCCCCACCTGGTCTTTCTGCTATGGGAACGCCCACATGGTCTTTCTGCCATGGGAGCCCCCATGTGGTCTTCCTACCAAGCAAATATCATACAAACTAATCATGCAAATACACTAGGATGCCATGGAAACCCTCTAAGGTCTTATACCAAATGCCACGGGAACCCCCACGTGGTCTTAGTCTACTGCCACGAGTACCCCCCGGGGGGTTCCATGCAAATTTCATACTAACATAATGCATAATAAATCGACAATCCACATATCATAAAATGGGCCGGCCTAGGTGCCTTAGACCTATTGGTATGATGAGAAGACTCACCTCACGAATGCTGAACTGATAAGCTAAGATTAGATAAATCTCACACACTAGTCCTCCTCAACTGCCTATAATCAACATGTGATTAACTTGTCATAATCCCATACATACCCTCAAAGCTAACCCTGGTCAACAGTCCATGTTGACCTCAACTCACCGAGTGCATCCAACAATTCGTCGATTTCCTTCCGAGTCCATTCCACTGAATCTTGAGTCAACTCACGGAGTCACCTTAATGACTCGTCTAGTTCATCAAATGCCTAGAAAACCTAAAGTCCATTCAGACCAAAACGCCAATCCTTCCCTGCACTCAATCAGAACTCAAAAATGGGCAAACCCTACCCCGACTCGTCGAGTCAACTAAGGGACTCGACGAGTTCCTTCAGCCACCTTTATATTCAGCCCTTTTCAGTGGGATCTAAGGTCCCAAAATTCAGATCCAACCTACCCTAGTGCAGATACCACGTAAAGTTGCAAACTTTACGTGCATGCAAGGCTTAACATGGCTAAAACATCAAAACTAAGCTTGCTACAAGCTTTTAGTTCATGGAAAGGGCCTAAGCTGGATAAAGTGAGCAACTTTATGGAATTGGGGACCTAGAGAGGTCTAGATCTAGAACCATATCCTTGTGATAAGTCCAGATCCAAGTATGACCTTATTTTGCACCCAAAAGTGACCATATCCTTCCATGAAATGAGATCTAAGCAAAAAGTGATCAAGGCGGTAGCTTTTTTCCTCTAAATGGATGCTCACAACCAGTAGATGTTGGATCCCAAGCCTTCTCCTATCTTCAAGCTCCTCAACCTTCAAGTTTCTTCGTTAAAAGCACAAGTTTTACTCTCTAAGACTCACACACTCTCAAGGAAGCTCAAATATGCGGCTAGGGTTTCTTTCTGGGCTGTAAAGACGATGAGGGAGGCTACAAATGAGCCATAGATCCTTTAAATAAGGCACAAACCCTTGGAAAGTAGGGTTTCCCTCTATAGAGCCTACTCGTCGAGTCGGGGCCTTCAGACTCATCGAGTAGGGTTTAAATCCCGCGTCGCCTAATAGTATCTACTCGACGGGTCAGAGCTCTCCAACTCGCCGAGCCCATGCACAAACCCTAAAATATTAAATAATTTAAACAATACCTGCAACATACGTTACAAATATCCCCCACTTGAACTAGACTTCGTCCTCGAAGTCTGCTGGCCCAAATAATTCTGGGTAGTGGTCTCGCATCTCGTCCTCCGGCTCCCATGTCTATTCGGAGCCCCTACGATGTTGCCATTGCACCTTCACCAACTTCACTTCCTTGTTTCAAAGAACCTTGGTCTTCCTATCTAAGATCGCAACAGGCGTCTAAATGTAGTTCAGGTTCTCATCCACCTGAATGTCGTCCAGAGAAACGACTGCGGCCTGGTCGGTGACACACTTCTGAAGTTGCGACAAATGGAAGGTGTTGTCAATCTGTCTAAGCTTATCTGGCAGATCCAAATGATAGGCTACCATGCCTACTCGGGCTGAAATCCTGAATGGGCCAATATATCGTGGTCCTAGCTTGCCCTTCTTCCGAAATCTGATGACTCCCTTCCATGGCGACGCCTTTAGTAAAACATAGTCCCCCACCTAGATCTCGAGATCCGATCACCACCGGTTAGCAAAGCTCTTATGATGGCATTGCGTAACTCGTAGCCTGTCATGCACCTACTGAATTAACCCGGTCATCTTGAGCACCACCTTGGTGCTCCCCATGACCCGGTGCACTACCTCTCTCCAACAAACAGGGGTCCTGCACCTCCGACCATACAACTGATGGGTTTTAGCCATAAGAACATCCTATGTGCTCATGCAAACCCTAATGCTTGGATCTAGGTTTCTCTATTGTACATGCAATGTATCTAAGACTTACAATCTTAGATCTAACATATTATAAACTGAAATTAGGGTTTAAAGAATTACCTTTGATTTTTATGTAGCAATAACAATCTCAATTCCTCCTTACAATGACTTTAGAAAGCTTAGAGTCACAATTGTCACTCCTCTAATGGCTCACAAACACCAATAACAAGAGAATGAAGAATAAGGAGAGGGGAGGCTGCCCAAAAACGTCTAGAAACCCTAGAGGAACTCTTATCCACGTTTTCGGGGCTTAAGGGTGCTATATATACATGTAGGCTATTAGGGTTTTCAACGCGGAAACCCTAATCTGACCACTTAAGCCCTAAGCAGCCCATGGACCCTTTTAGTATAACCCTTGGACGATTTCTAATGGCTTTCCCCATGGAATTCGTCCAACCTATTATTACAAGGTGATCCATAGCCCAAATGTAATTATCTTATAATTATAGTTCCAGCCCCTTAAGTTTAATTAATCTCTTTTAGCCACAAAATTAATTATCAATTACTTCTTGACTAATATTAATTAACCAATATGATTTCTCCTTTAATATATTATTCTCATAATATATTGATAAATCATAATTAATCCTTTCTCTCCATAATTCATCCTATCAAGTTGCTTTGGTGAAGGCAACCCAAAAGGACCATGCACCATCGGGTCAAGTACATACCAAAATAGTTATGGACTTAGACATCATCCAACAGTCTCCCACTTGGATAAGTCTAATAACTATTCTGCGTATGACTTCAGATCCTGATCTGCAATCGTAGCTTTCCAAAGCCGCTGTCAACTCTGATCTTATCAGATATGCGTATCCTTTAGATAAGGGATCATATATTCCTCCATTCTAGATATCGTATAGATATGAGACATGAACTTAATCATTCTCTCTGTACTATTTCCCGACTTCTGATTTATGACGACTGACAACAAACTACAATTGAACTATCAATTTAGTCCCGACATGGCCAAGCACTTAGGTGCCATCACTAAATCATCGAGGGGCCCAAAGATATCGCTTTTATCCTACTTTGGATAAAAGGAACGGATAAACTTTGATTCAATGCTTGCTTGCACTCACTTACCGAATCACACACAACAATATGTTTTATAACACCAAGTTACTAGTGCGTTTACATATTATCAATGTGCAACCGATTCGTAAGATACAACTCACACATCTCGGTTTCAAGAATATAAGATGTTATTGTCTCACCAATCACTCGTGATAAAATCCATGAAGCGATCCAAGTGAGCGTGGGTTTAATCCAATGCTCAAATCATATTCATAAGCACTCATGAACGTTGCAGCAAACATTTTCTTATGTCTAATACACTTTAGACAATCCACACACCAATTCACGACAGTCTTTATTCGTACCTACTTCCAACATACGAACGAATGTGGCCCGTTTGAATAATTTGACTGTTCTGAACCAATTAAATTATTCAGGAAGTCAAAACATACAAAGTGAAACACAAGAATAATACTAATCCCATATGGCCTCAAACCTTTGAGTATAAATAAAACTCATTTTATTTATCACCATATCGATTACTCATTATTTGTTGTTTCGGGTAATTAACTTCTTACTTGAATTATAACTATACTTGTCCCATGATTTTAGCATCTACACAATATTTGCCTACGGTCCTTACTTTGTGAAATAGGTCAAATGAACACATTTCCAATCACACTCATTTCACAACTCCCAATCCCTATCACAAGTGTAAGAATATCAAATTCTTGCTACTTATAGAATATGCTAGATTCTAACATTTTATGCATTGATCCTTTCGTAATGTCATAGCACAAAAATCACAATGACTATTGCCAATGAAATTACAAAGTTCTCTATTTGAGATTGTTACAATACAATTCCATAGACATGATGTCTCTCACTCAAAGTACATTCCTTTGAACATCCTTTTGTATAAAATTTTCTAATCTAGACATAGACTCTCAATATCCAACTCCCAATATGGAAACATTTCCATATTTTCCATATGACAACTTATTCTTAGTAGAATCTTATCTATTCATAATAATGTTGATATGGTCCATCCAATATCATACTTCCAACTACTCACAAGCGACCAATCCTCAGCGAGCTTTGGATCGTACTTTGATAGTTGTTTAATTATCTTAGTCAAAACCGATTCTTGTCCTTTTTCCCTCTAAATGTGCTAGACATTTGGAAAATTTTAGAATGGTCAAATATTGTAGCATTTGCAATCGATCCTTTACCTGAAGCATATAGGACACGATGCATAATGTCTTACATAAAGATCTGATACTTTATCAATCTTCTGTCATAATATTTTATGTGTCACGTTCTCACAATTCGAACTATGAAGAGGGATGCCATAATCATAATCGAAATTTGAGAACGCACTATGTATCCTTGACTAAATTTATTAACATTCCACAATCTAAGCCTTTAGATTTGAAATGAAGCATAATATTCTCCCCCTTAATTATAGCAAAACAACTATTCAACCATTACAACTTTGCAAAGTGTGACTCTTGTTTTCTATAATTAATATTGCTAACTTGCAATACTTACCATAATAATCATACAATCACAAAATTGATGCTCCCACTATGATGATTATTATCACATAAGCATAACTCTTATGCTCCCACTAGCTTTGACATGTATTTAGACACAGCTTAACTTCTAGAAAACAATTCCTATTGAATTTCTTAAGTTCATATTTCAAATGCTTTGATAATCCTTTATCTAAGCTTCTCAAAATTATACACCTTTGCCTTAGATAGTTCATATGTGTGTCTAAACAATTCAGACTAATTGCCAAATCTCACAATTTGAATCATGGAAAGGGATACCGTAACCATAATCGGATTTGAGAATACAAGTTTCACAATCACTATCTTCTTAAAATCTCTCTTAGTCAAAGCATTTCCTCACAGTCATTTTCATGAAGGAGGGAATCTTATGACACTTAGATTTTAATGGTGTATGTGTTCCTATCCATGCGAATTTGTCAAAACCAATGTTTGCGACAAATACAAACTCATATGGACCGAACCTTATCAATCTTGATTTCTTGCCTTATGGCAACACGAGTGCCCACCATGTCTTCCAAGTAGTTAAGCAACTCACCCTTTCCTATCAATGTACTTTCCATTGATCAACGTGCTTGCCTTTTATGCGTTCAAATGAGAACTCATAGAACTCATATGCATAATTAATTCACTTGGAACTGTAACAGTCTGGAATTCCAGGTAGTGTTATATTTATGATTTTGGGTGTTTTAAGAGGGGACTTGGTGAGTTGGAGCTCAGACTCGCCGAGTAGGATCGCGGATCTGGTCGCGGGTTCGCGACTGGACTCGGCGAGTCCGGATATGGACTCGGCGAATCCGCGCTGTTTAGCGAAACCCTAACCATCTAGGTTTGGGACATATATAAGGGGCCTTATGGCCGTCATTGTTCACCCTAGTCCTTTGAGTGAAACCCTAATTCGATTGTGAGCATCTGGAGCAAAGTAGAAGGCCATTATTGATCTTGGAAGTGTTATTTTGCAAGGAGGAGGAGGCTTGGTTAAGGGAACAACAGGAGAAGCCATATTCTAAGGGTTGGGGACACAGAGCAACGTTATTCAGGTAATATTTTCGAGTTGTTCCCTTATATGTTGATGTGTATATGGATTTAGGGTTTGTTGAACCCTTTTGTGGCTAGATTGAGTGTTTCCTTAGTCCCCCAAGCGATTGGAACCCTATATTGGGACCCTTGGAAGTCCAGAATGTCCCATGCCTGAGCTTTTCGGGAATCAATGGAGGTTTTGGATTGGAATCCTTATGCCTTAGGTCAAAATGTCAATTATGAGTCATGGGGTGTATTATGAGCACCGAAATAAGGACTTCACGTGATGAACCAGTCTAGGAAGGCCAGACCTATGAATTGCCGGAGCAGATCTGACCTTAGAAAGCAGTTTGAGCGGTTGCATGGCATGGACTCGCCGAGTCCGATCAACAGACTCGGCGAGTAGCTTGAAGATTGCCTTAGAATGGTCCTGTCCGGGTTATGGGTTGGATTAGTGAGTCAGGGCGAGTTAGAGAGGGTTAACAGGTGTTTTGAGTCGAACTGGGACTCGCCGAGTTGTTCTTCAAACTCGGCGAGTTGAGTCGGGGTGGCCCCACGATTCTTCCAGGAGGAACTCGTCGAGTCAGGGGGGATACTCGACGTGTAGAAAGGGAATCTTAGAAAATTGGTGAGAACGTCTAGACTCGCCGAGTCGCCCTAGCGCTCGCCGAGTCCGGTCAAAGTTGACCGTTGACCGTTGACCAGAGTGGACCTGTGTTGACTTCTTAGGGATAGTCAAAATTAGAGATATAAAGTGTTAACTAGGGACATATGATGTTATAGGAGGATTAGAGCTCGGAGAATCGGGCACGAGGGATTCCCAGGGTTGTGAGATATCGAGACACGCGAGGTGAGTCTTCTCACTATACTTTACCTTGAGTATGTAACCAGAGTTATGTGATAGAGTATTTGTATGCTATGTATGATATGTGTTGTACTGCATTATTTCTATGTGATTTATGCTGTGCCTGTTGCAGAGTTGGAACCGAAGGGTTCCTAGAGTTAGAACCTGAGGGTTCACAGAGTTGGGTGCACGGACCCATAGAGTTATAGCCTCGAGTGGCTTATATGTGTTATATGTGTGGTATTTTGGGGAACTCACTAAGCTTCGTGCTTACAGTGTTTGTGTTATGTTGTTTCAGGTTTCTTTCAGTATCACGGGGCGGCACCGTGAAAATGAAGCTATGTTTTGTAATTCAATTATGAATGAGATTTTAAACAAGTGTTCTAAGATTAAAATGATTATTTTAAATGAAAAATTTGTCTTGAAATTTACGGTGTTACAGGAACGACACAGAAAGAAGATAGTGTCAACACGATAGGTCGTAAACCTCAAGTCCTGTGCTAGTGATGATCGATAAGGTTTAACTTTTGATTTGTTCTTGAAACCTTTCAAGACCATTAAGACTCCCACTGACTCCTTGACATATAATATTCTCTTGTCAATAAACATTTCTTGACAAACAAATATTCAAGAGTTAGTGTAGCTTTTATCAAAACAAAACACTTCATAAAATTGGTCCTAGTTGGTCTTTGTCTTATCCAAGACATCACAACTTTCCACATTTGATGAATGTTATAAACCTTCCTAATACTTGTCACTCAATGTCACAATCTTAACTTTAAGACTTGTTTTGGAACGAAGTATGATTGGCCTTTTGATTTAACCATTCTTCAATTCTTGATTCCTCTTCTCAGACATACAATTGTACTAAGACTCACTTAGAGGATCAATTGAGATATGGTTCTTAATCATTAAGACCTATCATAAAACATAATAAAAGGTACTCTCCCTTCTTCTTAGAATAGAGAAACTTTTATCTTTCTACCTACTTGATTCTTCTTATTCGTTCTGCCATTGATTTAAACTCTTTCAATCAATTCAGAATTATACTTAATCTTATAAGTTTAATCATATTTACTAAATCTTTAGTAAATTATGACGAATATCTTTGTCACTCTTGTGGTGGACTTGATCAACATACAACTTTGTGTACTCGATCTCCTAGTCCTTCACTTGACACTTTGTCAATGAATTAGTCCAATTTCCAAATATGAAGTTTCTCATTCATCATGCAACCAAATCGCACGATTCCAAGTTTCTGTCCAATTGAAACTTGGGCGATGAGAAACTCTCCCTATTTGGTAAATTCTTGACATTTCCACAAATAACATAATTAAGAATCAAATCCATTATTGCTAATAATAGAAACATTCAAACATCAATTTTTCATACACGCCATTGCAAGGATAAATAAATAATATAAAATCAAATTTTATTTTATTGCGGAAAAATTTGTCCTTACAATGCAATTCATTGAAAAACTATGCTAATATATATATATTTCTTAGTAATCTTATTCTAACTGCAAGTAGTAGCTCAAGAATCTAATCTTCAAGTAATGCGATCAAAATCCATTTCTTCACGATTAGATTTCGCTCACTTCTTCCCTTAAGCTTCCTCTCTTTTCTTCGATCCTACAAAACATCAATTGTAATCTTATCACATTATGTATTAAGAATCTAGAATAGGAACTTAAAAGAGTTAGTTAATGGATTTTACCTAAATCAGAGCCATACATTTTGACTCTCCCATCTCTTAGATCTCTTAGGTAAATAGGGCAACTTCGTCTCCAATGCCCATTCTCTTGGCAATAAAAGCAAATTGACTCTTTTGGAACAGCACATGGAGCTACTTCTGACTTTGCCTTTCTCTTATGATCAAACTTTTCGATCATGGCATGCCTTTCGTTTCCATTGCCTATATCCATAGAGGTATGGAAGGCCGATCCACCAATCAACTTTGCTTTTCCAGTGCGCCAAATCATCGCTGATTCAACAGCAATAAGCATGTAGGTGAGATCTATAAGGGTCACGTCGTGGTTCATCACATAATACTCTCTTACGAACTCACTATATGAGTTAGGAAGTGACTGAAGAACCCAGTCAATAGCCAACTCCTCACAGACAACGGATCCCAACATTCTTAACCTATCAATGTGTGACTTCATCTGTAGGACGTGTGCACACATCGACTTTCCTTCTTCATGTTTACTTGCCAAAAGGGCTTGAGTGAGATTGAACTTTTCAAGCCTTCGAACTTGTGGGTTAGGGAGAATAATTGGAGGAGGTGGAGGAAGTGAAGCATGATCTCTTGTTCTTCAATCGAATCGTGGAATATCATCTTCATTTGGAAAGCTTGTTCCACGGGATTAGGGAAGACTATAGTTGTCGTACTTTGACATCTACAAAACGGGAGAAAAATAAATTCAAGTTAGTTGATTGATTGAGTCCTTAATAAATCACCCAAATAAGATACTAAGGCTAGGACCCAACACAATATTCCACAACTTGGGAAAGGGATGCCGTAACCCAAATTGAAGAACATTTGAAGGTAAGTGAATGACGATTCACTAATTTTCCACCATGAAAAACGAAAAACAGATTAAGTTTTAAATGCTTTGAAAACTCCTAGATCCTTTGAGATTCATTGAAATTTTCAATGGCATGTTTAAATCTCGATATGCCCCTCGATTTGTGACTGGGATGCCGAGGATCACAAAACAGGGTGTGAATAACCATGCAAACTTACATGGTGCCCCCACATGTTACAGTCACCTATTTGATGTGCCGGTTAACCACACACGCTTCACCGAACTATGACAAACATTAAGTCACCCTTTGCTACCTTTGCTTAGACCCATTTTGTGTGCCGGTTAACCACACACGCTCCACTAACGTCTTCGCAAGGGTACAAAGTGTAATTTCATGGAATTGCATCAATTCACTTTTGCCTAGAGTAACTAAGATTGAGAATTTGCAAAAAAAAAAACATTTAGTTAATTTTGTACTTCATTATACTTATAATGGAAGGTTTCTGTCCTATCCTACCCGTTCGGCTAACGACCCTCCACTAGTCAAGAGTGCGGTGGGTAAGAGTAGATACCCATTCAATCGCCATTTTATAGGCAATTTCCTTAAACACCCCTTATAGACCAGCTTCGTGAATGAGACCTACTAACGGTAAGATTGACTGTTTATTCATACATACATACATATATATATATATATATATATATATATATATATATATATATATATATATAATATTAGACTTTTATTGTTATATATAGTATAGGGTGCATTTTACACTTTTAAAATATTAGGTGGTCAAATTTAACAATTATACTTTTAATTTAATTAAATTGTGAATCAAAACTTTATGGATTTATTAAACATCCTTTAATTATACACTTTAATTAATTAATAAAACCATAAGGGTGTGATTTGAACTTTTCAAAACAATACTAGGGTTTTAGAATTTAACATTTCTAAATTAAACTTTTAATCAACTTTTAAATTCCAAAACTTGAGGGCAAGTTTTGAAACATTTCAAAACATTAGGGTTTTAACTATTTAAATTTCAAAACCAAAACTTTTAAGTTCTAATTTAAACTATAAAACTTACATGGGCACAATTGAAACTTTTTCACAACACAATGATCAAATAACAAATAATAGAAATCAAACAATTAATTTTTGTCATTATCTTATTTCACCTAATCCCATAAGATAATTACCAAATAATTTAAATAATCCATATTTATCATATAAGGAAACTATTATTCAAAAGATTTGAAATTATATTTTGTTTTATGAAGGATAATCATCCAAATATAATAAAAATCGAATTTTATCAAAAAAATACGTTTTTGGTATTAATCCTTCAGCAGAACAGCAAGAAATCCCGATATTCCCTCTGTCTGACCCTTGGATTCGCCGAGTCAGGGACTGGATCGAGTCAGACAGACTCGCCGAGTTCATCCACTGACTCACCGAGTCAGGTTGGGCAGAGGCCAAAAAATCGATTTTCAGTTAATAATTCAACATAGCTTCACATACAACAGAAACCAATCAAGGCTCTGATACTAATGATGGGTTTTAGCCATAAGAACATCCTATGTGCTCATGCAAACCCTATGCTTGGATCTAGGTTTCTCTATTGTACATGCAATGTATCCAAGACTTACAGTCTTAGATCTAACAAATTATAAACTGAAATTAGGGTTTAAAGAATTACCTTTGATTGTTATGTAGCAATAACAATCTCAATTCCTCCTTACAATGACTTTAGAAAGCTTAGAGTCACAATTGTCACTCCTCTAATGGCTCAAACGGGGGTCGGTCAATTCTGGCGTGGTAACTATTGTTGTATGTAAACTCTGCCAAAGGAACGTATGTATCCCAAATCCCTCTAAAATCCGACACGCATGCCCGAAGCATATCCTCAAGTGTCTGGATCGTCCTATCACTATGGCCATCTGTCTGGGGGTGGTATGCCATTCTAAAATGCAAATGAGTGCCCAGTTCCTCATGGAACTTCTTCCAGAACCTAGATGTAAATCGAACATCTCTGTCAAAGACTACCAACACTGGAACCCCGTGGCTAGCCACCGCCTCTCGTACATAAATATCTGTCAGCTTCTCTGCGGATATACTCTCAGAGATCAAAATAAAGTGGACATTCTTTGTCAACCTATCCACGATCACCCATATGGCGTCCACACCCCTCACTGTCCTCGACAACTTCGTGATGAAGTCCATAGTGGGCGCTTCCCACTTCCACATGGGAATGGGTAGCAGCTGAAACTTGCCATGAGGCCGCTAATGCTCAGCCTTGACCTTCCTGCAGGTCAAGCACTGCTCCACGAACCAAGCAATCTCCCGCTTCATGCAGGGCCACCAGTAACTCAGCCTCAAGTCCCTATACATTTTTGTAGACTGAGATGTATCGAGAACATGAACTTAGGTGCCTCCTCTAATGTCTTCTGTCTCAATCCTCGAGTCACCGGTACCCACACCCGGTCACACTGTGTTAGAAGACCTTGGCTATCCCGAACACACAAGGGATACTGACCCCGAATCCGCTCTATCTTCTAGTTCTCTTTCTTCTCACCCTCGGCATGTTCCTATTTGATCATATCCAACAATGGAGAGATCACCGTCATCCTCAAACAAACGTTCCGAATCGGGTAACTGGCCGCCTTACAGCTCAAAGCATCGGCCACCACATTGGCCTTCCCTAGGTGGTATAAGATCTCATAATCATAGTCTTTCGGCACGTCCAACCACCTTCTTTGCTGCATGTTGAGGTTCTGTTGATCCATTAAATACTTCAAAATCTTGTGATCAGTATAAATCGTGCACCGTACTCCATAGAAGTAGTGCCTCCAAATCTTTAGGGCAAACACCACTACCCCCAATTCCAGGTCGTGAGTGGGGTAATTTGCCTTGGCTTCAACTACCTCGAGGCGTAGGCTATCACATGCTGCCTCTGCATCAGTACCGCGCCTAACCTTGAGATCGATGCATCATAGTACACTACTAAATCGTCAAGTCCCTCAGGTAGTATGAGTATCAGAGCCTCACATACTCTTTGTCTCAGGGTCTCAAAAGACAACTGTTGATCCGGGCCCCACCTAAATGTCACATTCTTCTTGGTCAAGCGGGTCAAAGGCACAACGATCTTGGAGAAATCTTGGATGAATCTCCGATAGTGCCCCGCTAAACCCAAGAAGCTACGAATCTCCGATGCGTTTTTCAGTATTTCCCACCGCAACACAACCTCAACCTTGCCCGGATCCACCGAAATGCCCTCCTGGTTGATGATGTGTCCAAAAAACTGTACCTCACGCATCCAACAATCGCACTTTGAGAACTTGGCGTAGAGCCTTTCCATTCTCAGTGTCTCCAATACCTCCCTCAAGTGCTGCTCATACTATTTACTGGTCTTAGAATAGACCAATATATCATCAATAAAAATGATCACCGACTGATCCAGCATCGGTCTACACACTCTGTTCATGAGATCCATGAACGCTGCTGGGCATTAGTGAGCCCAAAAGGCATCACCACAAACTCATAGTGCCCATACCGAGTCTTGAATGCAATCTTCGGTATATCCTCATCACGAATCCTCATCTGACGGTATCCCGACCGAAGCTCAATCTTGGAAAACTAAGACGCACCATGCAGCTTATCAAACAAATCACCGATCCTCGGTAACGGATAATGGTTTTTCACCGTTAGCTTGTTGAGCTCTCGATAATCAATGCACATCCTATGTGATCCATCCTTCTTTTTCATGAACAGGATTAGAGCTCCCCACGGGGAACTGCTCGGACGGATAAACCCTCGGTCTAGCAGCTCCTGAAGCTGCGTAGATTTCTCATGCATTTCGGGCGGTGCCAGTCGGTATGGTGCCTTCGCTATCAGAGTGGCACCCTACACCAAATCAATACAAAACTCCACTTTCCTCTCCGGAGGCACTCCTAGTAACTACTCAGGAAAGATATCCTGAAACTCCCGTACAAACGGCACACTGCCCACATCTGTCGTGGTCTCAACCCTCGTATCCGAGATATATGCCAGAAATCCCGCATAACCTTGCTGCATAAATCTCCTAGCTCTCGCACCTGAGCAGAGGGTCGGTACCCTACTTGGGGTTCGAACCCTCACCAAATGGCACTCGCAATCGATCATGGCCCCGTTGACCCCCAACCAGTCCATCCCGACAATCGCCTTCAACCCTTGCAACGGTATTGAGACTAAATCAACACGAAACCTCTCCCCAAGAACATTCAGGACACAGTCCCGATACACCCTCACTGTACTCACGGTGCGATCGTATACAATCTCTATCTCAAGCGGGGAATCCGAAGTTCCCGTCGCATCCCGAAACTTCTTGCTAAGCATAAGAGACACAAACGATCGGTTAGCTCCCGAATCGAACAAAACATGAACAGACATACCATTGACCAAAAAGGTCCCTATACTTAAGCACAGTATACACATAAGCAATGCAATAAATCCAGAGCAAGAATATAAAAATACGTACCAACCACAACGTCTGGTGCTGCCCGAGCCTCCTCGGTAGTCAACTGAAATGCACGTCTCTTCACTGCTGGAGCATCAACACGTTGGCTATCATTAATCCTCACTGTGGCGGGCGCAGGCGCCGCCACTGCTCCTCCCCCTCCCTGCAACCTTGGACAATCACCCTTTTTATGGCCAGTCTGGTTGCAATGGAAACAAATTAAGCCCTTCTTGGGGCAATCCTTGCTCACGTGGCCCTGCTGACCACACGTATAACATGCCGGGCCCGTCCCTCGACAAACTCCATCATGAAATCTCCAACACTTGGCACACTGGCCACAACCCTGTTGGCCCCTACTAGATGAATCCGAGGTCTTAGGCTTTTTAGCCTGACCTACTGCTATATGTTCCTGCTTAGGCTTCCGCTTGGTGCGAAAGTCCGACTCCATCTCCCGCTCACGGGCCTTCTCAACCATCTCATTTAGGATTTTGCACCCATTGAAGCTCATAAACTCCCGGATATCATCCCTCAAAGTGGAATAATACCGCGTCCTCCTCATGTCCTCATCGGTAGCATACTATGGAATTAACAATGCTCGTTCCAAAAACTTGGCAGTGATCTCCACCACAGTCTCGATGGTCTGCTGGAGCTCCTAAAATTCCCTCACCAACCACTCTACCTCAACGGATGGTGCAAACTCCAAATCAAATCGCCGAACAAACTCGACACATGTCATCTCAGCCACACCAACTGCTCCCACCTGACTGGTCACCTCTCCTACCAGTCTCGGGCTCTGTCACTCAGCATACACGAAGTAAAACCCACCTTTGCCTCATCAGGGCAAGAACTCGTGCGTTGGGCGTTCTCTATGTCCGCCACCCACCTTCGGCTACTATGGGGTCCCTGACCCCGAAAAACTCTAGTGCCTCGTACGCCTTGAACTCCCGGAACGAAGGAGTTCGGGACCTGACCTGGCCCACAACAATCTATGCTCTAAATGCCTTGAGCCTATCCTCCATGATCTCCATCATACCCTCCTTGACCATCCAAAAGATAATTGGGGTAACATCAAGGATGCCCCTGGTAACCTATGTTGCAATAAGCTCACACAGCCTCTCGTTAATGGCCTCGATAGTGTCACCTGACCCGGCCCCGGATCCATATCCCCCTTGTCCAAATCGTGTCACCACCATACTGAACTGCAACGCCACAAATCATAATGATCATGATGCCCAAATATGGGATCTTTCCACACCGGTCCTCCTCAGAGCTTTCAGATCTAACATTGGTTCGTAGTAGTACATGCCCAATACTACCTTCCACACCTACCTATACCTTCCCCAAGGCTCTACCTGATAATTCTAATCCGTCCCAAAACAAATCATATCCCACAGACTACCGCATATCTCAAATCCTAGGCGATCCTAAGATTTTCTCTACCCACATCAATCATACCAATCATAACAGGTTGCCTTTATGCATGCAAATTATATACAAAAAAGGATCAAATAGACTTCTGAATAATAGATCCTATCATAGGACCACAACCAGACAAGGAACAGGAAATAAGGCCAAATCAATCATTCCAAGGCTATAAGCTCCTAATCGTATACAAATTTAAAAGCATACACATAGCAAAATCCATACGATTATCATAGTTCAAATATCAGTATAACATGGATAACATATTAAGGAACTACTTACTTGGCTCGGCCGATCACGCACGTTGCACTCTCCTCTTTTCCATTCTTTAAAAGTTTGAACTTTTATTTTTTTTTATTTCGAAAAGAATTTTACACTTTCCTTAGTTTGAGTCCCGACACACCCGAGGGTGTGCCTGAATCCCTCAAACCAAGGCACTGATACCAACTTGTAATGACCAAATTTTCGAAAGAAAATTTTAATTTTTGATTAACCAAAATACTTTCCACAAACAATGAAATTCCAAAAACAATTGATTTCAAAATTCATATCAAGTACAATTTTATTTCAAATCATTAGAGTGTCCCGTAAAAATGCCTGTGAGAGAGTGCACGCTGCGCCATCAAACCTTGCCCTTGCCCTTGGGCTAAGATGTATCTGAAACAAATCCACAAACTATAAGCTAATGCTTAGTGAGTTCCCCAGAGCATACCCCACATAACACATAACACATATCACATCGCTATAAAACCTCATATATCACATAAGCCATGCATACAACATACAAGGAAGTCATGGAAACCCTCTAGGGCCATACACCTAGTGCCACTAGAACCCCCAAGTGGTCTTATTACCTGCCATGGGAACCCCCACATGGTCTTCCTGCCATGGGAACCCCTACATGGTCTTTCTGCCATGTGAACCCCCACATGGTCTTCCTACCAAGAAAATATCATACAAACTAATCATGTAAATACACTAGGATGCCATGGAAACCCTCCAAGGTCTTTTACCAAATGCCACGGGAACCCCCACGTGGTCTTAGTCTACTGCCACGGGTACCCCCGGGGTCTTCCATGCAAATGTCATACTAACATAACGCATAATAAATCGACAATCCACATATCATAAAATGGGCCGGCCTAGGTGCCTTAGACCTATTGGTATGGTGAGAAGACTCACCTCATGAATGCTGAACTGATAAGCTAAGATTAGATAAATCTCACACACTGCTCCTCCTCAACTGCCTATAATCAACATGTGATTAACTTGTCATAATCCCATACATACCCTCAAAGCTAACACTGGTCAACTGTCCATGTTGACCTCAACTCATCGAGTGCATCCAACAATTCGTCGATTTCCTTCCGAGTCCATTCCACTGAATCTCGAGTCAACTCACAGAGTCACCTTAGTGACTCGTCTAGTTCATCAAATGCCTAGAAAACCTAAAGTCCATTCAGACCAAAACGCCAATCCTTCACTGCACTCAATCAGAACTCAAAAATGGGCAAACCCTACCCCGACTCGTCGAGTCAACTAAGGGACTCGACGAGTTCCTTCAGCCACCTTTATATTCAACCCTTTTCAGTGGGATCTAAGGTCCCAAAATTCAAATCCAACCTACCCTAGTGTAGATACCACGTAAAGTTGCAAACGTTACGTGCATGCAAGGCTTAACATGGCTAAAACATCAAAACTAAGCTTGCTACAAGGTTTTAGTTCATGGAAAGGGCCTAAGCTGGATAAAGTGAGCAACTTTATGGAATTGGGGACCTAGAGAGGTCTAGATCTGGAACCATATCCTTGTGATAAGTCCAGATCCAAGTATGACCTTATTTTGCACCCAAAAGTGACCATATCCTTCCATGAAATGAGATCTAAGCAAAAAGTGATCAAGGCGGTAACTTTTTTCCTCTAAATGGATGCTCACAACCAGTGGATGTTGGATCCCAAGCCTTCTCCTATCTTCAAGCTCCTCAACCTTCAAGTTTCTTCGTTAAAAGCACAAGTTTTACTCTCTAAGACTCACACACTCTCAAGGAAGCTCAAATATGCGGCTAGGGTTTCTTTCTGGGCTGTAAAGACGATGAGGGAGGCTACAAATGAGCCATAGATCCTTTAAATAAGGCACAAACCCTTGGAAAGTAGGGTTTCTCTCTATAGAGCCTACTCGTCGAGTCGGGGCCTTCCGACTCATCGAGTAGGGTTTAAATCCCGCGTCGCCTAATAGTATCTACTCGACGGGTCAGAGCTCTCCAACTCGCCGAGCCCATGCACAAACCCTAAAATATTAAATAATTTAAACAATAACTGCAACAGACGTTACAAATATCCCCCACTTGAACTAGACTTCGTCCTCGAAGTCTGCTGGCCCAAATAATTCTGGGTAGTGGTCTCGCATCTCGTCCTCCAGAGAGAGGAGAGAGGATTGTAATTTAGATCTTTTTCTTGAAAAATAGTGGATGAAAATATGATGTCAAAGGACCGTATTTATAGCTGATAGGAAAACCATAAAAACCCTAATTTGAAATAAAATAATATTATTTTAAATCCGAAATTATCTAGTTTCCTGATTATCCATATTATCCATATGGAATAATATAGAAACCCTAAGGAGCCTACGAATTTCGGCCAACCCTTGGAACTTTCTAGAATTACTTTCTTGTTCGACTATTGAACAATTACAGTTTTAGTCATTGTATTTTTAATTAATTAAATTAATCACAAAATTAATTCTAATAATTTCTGATTAATTATTAATTAAATAATAGTATTTATAATGAATATATTAATCTCATAATATATTAACAAACTATTTATTAATCATATAATAAATCAATAAATCAACCTTTCTTTGTAAAAGTCATCTCATCATTAAATTAATCACAAAATTAATTCTAACAATTTCTGATTAATTATTAATTAAATAATACTATTTATAATGAATATATTAATCTCATAATATATTAACAAACTATTTATTTCTATTTATAAGAAATCAATAAATCAACCTTTCTTTGTAAAAGTCATTCCGTCAATTACTACTTTTAAGGCAACCTAATAAAGACTTTTCTTTTAATTCAAGTATATATCAATTTAGTTATGGACTTAGACACTTAATCCAATATAATATAAACGATTGATGATGCTTTAAATATAGGTCAACATCACCTTTTAACTATAGGTCAATATCATCTTTTAACTACGATCCTTTCTTGTACACATAATATATAGCCTTTATTGGCACACCATATACTTTTGTGTGTGACTTATGCATCACATTTGCTTGCTTAGTACAACTTTTGCATTATTCATGTCCTTTATTGAATTTTATACAACGATAAAACCATATAATGCCATGCTTTGAAAAGAAATCAAATCTTTTTCCTTTAGCCATGTAGATCCCACATGAAGACTATGTTTCACAATTACCATCTGTTGATGTCTATGCATACACCTATAGAATTGGAACCTTTTTTAATTACTATACTTCTTCTTAAAAAATGGCAACATATTTAGTAGGGGATGTAGAGGGTTTTAGTGGGGTGCATACACCACACTTAACATGTTTTTTTTACATATCCTCCCTAATAAATAAAGAACTTTTTGTCACATGTCACTCTCTCATTGATTTGACCACATGTCATTTTATGGTTATTTTCAATTAATTTTTTTCCACTTGACATTTTATGGTTTTTTTTTCATTTTATTAATTTCCACATAATATTTAAATGTAATAATTGCAATAAATATAATAATAAATGCATATCAATTTCATTAATTGACTTCCTTCTAATTTCAAATTTTCTAAATTAAAGTTTCTTTAGTTTCCTTTATTTATTTATCTAAATTATTTGTTTAATTTAAAAGAAAAACAAACAATTTAATTTTAATAATTCAATATTTTTTTTATTTTTTTCTTATAAATTAAAACTTCTCAAATGTTTAGAATTTCATATTTTTTTCCTTAAAATGAAGCTATATAATACATGAGTCTTAACCTAGTATTTTATATAGAAAGTTCATAATTAAAATTGATTTTTAATTAATGTCCCCATACTAATAATAGTTGTAAACTATGCACCCCAATTACAATAATCTCTGGATCCGCCATTGAACATATTATACAATTTTAACAAATTTTTTTGTTCATGCCTTACATATATCAAATGCAAAGAATGAATTTGCCTATTATATCGTCACATGCATAAAAATTTCCATCCATAAGAATTCGTCAAACCAATGAGAATTATACTATCCTCAAACATCAGTAACTTCATTAGGATCATCATTATTTTTTGGGATTTTGACATAAAAGTCCTTAAGTTTATTAGGTTTTGTTGGTTTTGTCCCTATGACGATTTTTTGTTCGTTAATATCTAAAATTTACCAAGTTTTTTTCATTTTTGTCCTTTCTACAAATCTTGTATGTTTTTACCCTAATTATGTTTTTCAAATTTGCAAAAAACCTGTTAAGTTTACAAATCTTATATGTTTTTTATCGTAATTATGTTTTCCAAATTTGACATGAAAGTCTTTAATTTTGTTAAATTTTGTTGGTTTTTTCCCTGGACATCTACTATTATAGGTAGCAAGGGCAAAAATAAAAAAAAACCTTGCAAATTTTGGACATTAACAAACAAAAAATCATCACAAGGACAAAACTAACAAAACCTATAAACTTAAGGACTTTTATGTCAAAAGTCCTTATTTTTTTGCTCCATATGAACATAAACGGTTCTAATTAGGTTAATGTTCACCCATCCAATCACCATTAAAATGAATTCACACAAAGATCTTTTCACTCGGCCTCATACACCACACATTGGGCAAACTTGTCTTCACAAAGAGCAAACAGGTATAATTAATCCAGCCGAATCCATGAACCTTATTCCTCTTGTCTCTACAAAAAGGAGGTTCAATTCACAAACTTTGTATAACATAACAACATCAACCGAGGATGAAGAACCTAGTGTGCTCTAATACAACATGTTAGAAACACATCAGAAAGCAACACACGAAAATGAATTAGACAATATAATATATACCCACTTCTATTTTACATATAACATATTCATGAATTAAACAATATAATTAAACACTTGAACTCGAGCCTTGCACCGTTTATTATGGTACCATGACACAGATGATTTCTTACATAGAATCTTTTGCCCAACGGGTTCTCATGCATTCAAAAGGTAAACAAAGAAATTGACAATCCACAAATTGGACTCAACCCGGAATGAAATTGTACTAAAATGCAATAAACGTGATTATATGATTGGTATTACAAGAAAATGTGTTATTTACTTATTAAGGAATAAGGAGAAAAGGGACCATCTCAACCAAGAAGGAGATAATTCTGATTCAAGGCGCAATCATTTTTTTTAATAATTCCTTCAACCTCAATAACTTGACGCTTCAAGTGTTTTGAAATCTGTAGGCACTAGTAACAACTCGGTCTTTCTTTGAA
Organism: Lactuca sativa; assembly: GCF_002870075.4. Classification (NCBI taxonomy): domain Eukaryota; kingdom Viridiplantae; phylum Streptophyta; class Magnoliopsida; order Asterales; family Asteraceae; genus Lactuca; species Lactuca sativa. Next base: position 87,571,233 of record NC_056625.2, on the reverse strand, counting down.
CAGTGGCTCCAAAGCTCTCAGTCATATCCAAGTCTTGAAAAGTTTTGCCATTTGGGAGCTTCCAGTTGAAGTAGTAAAGTATATGAGCCAAAGGAAGTTCCACGTTGGCTAAACCAAGGGCAGCTCCAGGACACATTCTCCTTCCAGCACCAAACGGGAGATACTCATACTCTGAACCCATTACAGTGATGGAGCTGTTTTCGAATCTCTCTGGCATGAAAGTTTCAGCATCTTTCCAGTATTCAGGATCCCTGTTTATGGCAAACACATTGACAATAAGTTTTGTCTTGCTTGGTATGTCGTATCCCCCCAACACACATGGCTCCCTACACTCTCTAGGCATAACCAACGGTAGTGGTGGGTGCAACCTCAATGTTTCTTTGATCACTAGCTTTAGGTAGTTTAGTTCTTGTATATCTTCCTCTTGGATCCTTTCCTTTCCATTTAGTGCTTGCCTTAGTTCTGCTTGTACTTTCTCCATCGCTCTTGGACACCTTATCAATTCAGAGATTGCCCATTCAATTGTGGCTGATGATGTATCTGTGCCAGCTCCAAACATATCCTGCATCATTTGATTCAAATTGTGAGTCTTCAAGAGAAATAGTGTGCAACAATCAAATTTATCGATAGGCATAAGCAGATATATACTTACCAAGATGACTGCTTTGACGTTGTCTGCTGTCAATGGAAACTCAGCGCTTTCTTTCAGTCTTAACAGAACATCAAGTAGAGTCTCTTGTGATGAGCTTGTACGATTTCCAGGGTGCTCGGCCATGATATTGTTGATCAAATTGTCAAGCTTATTGTGTATGTTGGTTAACTTAGCTCTCTTCCCTGAAAGGTGGTGAAGCAACGTTTTAGAAGGAAAGATATCCGCCACATCAAAACCTCCAGTCAACCTTAGTATTTCTTTTACTAATTCGGTAAATTTCATTTGGTCTTTGATTCCTTTTCCAAACGCCGCCCTACTAAGTATGGTAGCAATCATCTTGAAAATGTTTTCTGAAAGATTGATTGGTGATCCCTGCCCAGTTGATCGAATATGCTTAACCAAATTCCAACACTCCTCCTCACGAAGGGATTGAAAGGACTTCACTTTCTTGTTACTCAAAAGCTCCAAGGTGCAAAGCTTTCGCAACTGCCTCCAGTATTCACCATAGGGAGCAAGGACAATATCGGTATTGTGATATGCAACAATCTCACCGGTTAAAGTCTCCGGTCTGTTTGCGAAAGTAATATCATACGTTGTCAGAACCTCTTTTGCCCAACGTGGGGATGAAACAACGATCGTGGACACCTCTCCAAGTTGTAGATGCATGAGAGATCCATGTTTCCTTGCTAACTCCATGACACCACGATGTGGCATCGTACCTATAAAAGGATGGTTTTATCATCAGCAAAAGTAAAGTTCTATGCAAAAAAAGATAAGATTAAAATGTTAAGGATTCATAGCAAAGATTGAAACAAGATTACATACCTATCAAATGGTGCATGTGTCCGATTATTGGTAGTCTCCATGGCTCTGGGAGCAGATTTTTCTTTGATTTGGGACGTGTTACTAGCTTGAAGAGGATGAAGATGATAGCGGCAAGGCCAAGGGTAGTGATGACCGAAGTCTCCATTGCTTGAAATGGAGAAAAGTTAATGAGGTCTGGAATGATTTTTGGGTAATAAAGGGCGACGGTCTTATATAAGATATTTTTATGCCAGTAGATTGGTGGTTCTTAACAGCCCCAAAAATAGACTGGCTATGGTGGACTACCATGGCTTGTTTACTAATATATCTTACATACCATAGTTGACTTGCTAGCTAGCCTGTGAATTGTTATTTAATCGTGTACTTGCCACAATTCCATAAACTGTCGTCCCTTTTTGAAGGTTATACTATTTTTATATTAAAATTTTACGAAACCAAAACTAAAATTTACAGAAATAAGTAATCAATTCCCCATTTTTATTGCCCGCCAAAAAGGAAATAATGCTAATATTGTAGCATAGAGTTTTTATTAATTAATTTTAATTTAAATAATAATATAGTTGCATATGACTTCAAAACCTTGAGTTTATTTATATGGTTTTTGCTTTTGAGATAATATTCTTTCTAATAAATCAAAATCTTTTTTTTATATGTTATTCTTTCATTCATTTCATTTGGACACATAACATTTTATATTATTTTTGAATAAATGTTTTTTCATTTGTTATTTTTCTCAATTTTATATTTTTTTAATTAAAACATGACATTTAAACCTCAATTATTAATTCATTTAATTGAAAATCTACTATAATAAATGAAGGTTTTTTTGCCACATGTCCTCTTCTCCTTCATTTGGACACATGACATTTTCTAGAATTTTTAATTTTTTTATTTTCCACTTGTAATTTTATTATATTTTTCATTTTATTAAATTAAAATTCCACATTTAATGTGTAAGGTAATATATATGTAAAGTATTTATTAGAAAAAGATTATATATGTAATGTATTCAATACATTAAAGTTTCATTAATTTTAATAATTCAAAATTTTCTTCTTTTTCTTATAAATTCAAACTTTTCAAATTGTTAAAATTTTATATTTATTTTTTTAATTAAACCTATGTAATACATGGGTCTCACGTAGTTAATAAAGTAGAGTATTACTATTCATATATTATATTTAATTAATATCTTTCCTTTTAAATTCAAAATTTAAATTTTCAAATTTAAATAAATTTTATTTAAACCTTTATATTTAATTTTCTGATTACTAACCCGTATAATATACAGGTTTCACATCTAGTTTCTATAATTACACAAAAAGTATTAGGGGTTGTTTAGGACATATGAACACCTTGAATCGGTCAACATTTTGGACGTTTGGTTCAGCCACATTTAAATCGGTAGGCATTGAAACTTCTTCTGAATGGTTAAACAACATAATTTTCTCTTCACGAAGTGGGGATTGTGAACGTCATCACTTTTTCTTTGACGTTGCTTGAAAATGAAGATATCATATGCTCATATGGTTGCGTGAGTCGTGAGGCGTGAAACATACCTCATACTAAATAGTATAACTAATAGATATCATTTTATTTTTCCCTTCATTGCGGAAAAATAATTATTAGATGTCTTATTAATGAAATTTATGTTTAACTAGTCGCAAGTCGCACATATTTTAATCATGTATATTCGTCTCTTTTTATTAGGATCTAGATGAACCTAAAATTGTTTGATTTAATAAAGCTAAATAGTGTGGATGGAAATGATAAGATCGAAAATATTATTATGGAAAATTTCCATCGCCATCCTCATCACTGTTTCAAGTAAGTTTTTTTTTTTTTTTTTTTTTTTGTTTAATTCAACTTAGGTTTTCGTTTTGGGCTAGGATTCATTTCAATTTAGGTAATTAATTACCTACGGAATAACTACATTTCCGCCTCCTCATCACATATTTCAATCATGTATATTCGTCTCTTTTTATTAGGATCTAGATGAAGCTAAATATATGCATTGGACAAGTCCTTGGACTTGTTTTTCAAAAGCTTGAATATATAACTAAGGGTTTAGCCGTCTATCATTTAAACAGCATTTGCATTGTGTAATCGGCCGTGAGATAAAAAAAATGTCTTTATATGGAACCTGTGTTGTAATATGATAAATGTTTATTTCGATCTTTAACTCCACATCGGTCCTCTCTCTCTCTCTCTCTCTCTCTCATTTTTCTTCCTAAACTTGTCAAATCACATGGAAATTATCATCTTTTCATTCCAATACTTTCCACAACCATTTGTCATTTTGGTTAACATCCTTAATAAAACACGTTTTTATTGTAAACGGACAAATGTACTCTTTGTCTTTGAATAATTCAAAGAAAAAAAATACAAAGGGTATATATGTTATGATCCTTGTACTTAAAAGACATACATTTCATGACATGTGTATTTTTATGAAAACGTGGTTTCCATTCCATCACATTTGTTACAATAATCAAAAACAAAAACAAGTTCATTTTTTACAATCGCTTTTTTGGTTACTTCACGAATATAAGCAATAGTTGTTGGTGCTTCGCGAATACAAGATCTAATTGAAAGTTTATCTCATGAAAATTTCCCTTGTCATCCACTTCTCATTCTACATCCAATATTACAACACACGTTATTAGTGTATCATATCTAATGACAATTCAAATCTTGATAATACTTGACAACCAAAGTCTCAAAATGACGAGTTTATTTATCAAACTCAACTTTGTCCGACTATTGATCCTTCTACATTCAATCAAGCTAAAAGATATCTAACATGGTGGGAAGCAATGAAAGATGGAATCGATGCTCTTAAAGAAAACCCAACTCAAGTTTTAGTTCGAAGACGGGTGAATGAAAATAGTGTCAGATGCAACTGGATCTATAAATTCAAGCACGAATCTAATGGTTCAGTTAGTCACTATAAGGCTTGTTTTTTTTGCCAAATAGGTTTCTCAGAACAAAGACATGTTGCTAACCTTCTACTATTCGACTTGTCATCTTGATTATAGTTCATGTGGATAGAAACATCAACAAATTGATGTCAACAATGCGTTTTTCTTATGGAAACAGTGTTTATGAATCGACATATTGGATTTGTTGATTAAACTTTTCAAACTTGTATAATTTCTATCTCAAAAAGTGCTTATGGACTCAAACATGCTCCTCGAGTGTGCTCTTTAAACAAAGGTGTTGTTGTCTTTTGAATTCACTCAATGTGTTTCATATACATCTATCTTTGTAAGTTGTATACCTTTTTATGTCACATATGTTGTTGTTTATGTGGATGATAATATCATTATGGGAAGTTCACTAAACTATATTGATGAATTAGTTCAAAAACTTAATTCAAAATTTACTATTAAAGATTTAGGACAACTTAGTTATTTTCTTTGGATCGTAGCAACATCAATCATGATGGTGTACATTTATCTCAATAAAATATATTTTTGTTTTGTTAAAATGCACTGGTATGACACAATGTAAACCTCTTGCTTATCTGATATGTAGGGGCGGACGCATGAATTAGTAGTAGGGGTTGCACAAATATTTTTTCCGGTCAAACATAATATAAAACACTAAAAGTAAAATCCGGTCAAACATAATATAAAACATCTAATACAATTTTTTTCCTGGTTAAACATAATATAACAACGATCTATTAGAATTTAAATTTGTCCTCTTCGTGCAGACATCTTTTGAAACCGTTCAATTACTTTTTCATTCTCAACTTTCTCAAGTGTTTCGGTCTTGACATTACAAAGCAATGTGTCGTTCAAAAATCATCGCCAATTTTATTACACAAGTCGGTCTTCAAGAGCTTAATCTTTGAAAAACATCTTTCTACACTTGCGGGTGCTACGGGTAATATCAAAGCCAACTTTAAAAGCTTATAAACCAAAGGATAAGACTGATGCTTCCCCGTACTAACCATCAAACGAGAAAGGTCGGAAATTCCTTTCAAACTAGTGAAGCGCTCATCTTTGATGCAAGAGTGATAAAATATCTCAAGTTGTCCTTCAAGGTCTATCATATTTGAATCATCAAAGTCATACTTGTATAACTTACCTAACTTCAATAACTTTGATTTGTCAAATTGTGCAAATGAATCACAAGGGCTCAAAGCACCCATGTATTCTAGTAATTGGGTGCTTGTTTCACTAAATCTATCCCGATATTCTGTAAGTTGCATATCTACCACCGTGTTGAAGATTTCAACCTTAAAATGAAGCATATTAGTCTTTATAGTCCTACGTTTTCTCGCACCAATATACAACTCTTCCATATCTAAAGTATCAATTTCGTGTGTTTGACAAAAATATGATACTTTTGGCAAAATGCTAGCAAACCCTATTTTTCTAAAAGATTGCAATGCCTCCATTGTCCCTCTAACCATCGAAGCCACTTCTAAAATGTCTAGATCTTTTCTTTGAAGTTGCTTTGACAATGTCTCGTGAGGTGTAAAATGCCATACATTATATGTAAGTAAAACACGAACTCATATGATTTAAAATATGCTAAGATTCCAGATGCTTGTTGACGGTTTGCCAATGACCCTCCCCCCTCTTTCACAAAATCTAAAACTACAAGAACATCCGCAAACAACTTCATCAAACTTGTGAGTGTGTTGAAATGTGAATCCCATCTTGTTTCTCCCGCTCGAACAAGTGTTGTCTCTTGATTTAACCCTCTTTCGGTTTCAAGTTAACCACTACACAAGCCTTTTTGCACCCTTTCTCTTGCTTGCTCTCGTAGTAAGTCTTTCTTCTACACGAGGCACAAACAACATTAACCACCAACGCGATTTGCTCAAAGAAGTCACTAACACCATCATGCTTCTTTGTTACAGCCACAACTACTAATTGAAGTTGGTGTGCAAAGCAATGTACATAAAACTCCATGTCATTCTCTTGTAATATCAAAGCTTTCAAACCATTGAATTCCCCCCGCATATTGCTAGCCCCATCGTAACCTTGTTCTCTTATCTATTAAAATTTAAAACAATTAATATATATATATATATATATATATATATATATATATATATATATATATATTAAATTGAAATAACAAAAAATTAAAGAATAAATTACTGACTAAAACTCAACTTATTACTTGCATGTACTTCATTTATGACATTTTTGAGTGTCAAAGAAGATGTATCCTTCACGTGCACTAGTCCTATGAATCTTTCTTTCACAAAGCCAAGACTATCGACATAACGCAAAACAATAGCCATTTGTTCATTTTTTGAAACATCACTAGATTCATCAACTAGTAAAGCAAAAACATCTTGACCAATCTCTTCACGAATACTCAAAAGTACTTCTTGTGCAAAACATTGCACAGGTTCTTTTTGAATTTTAGGGGAAATAAGTTGATTGTTTTTAGGAGCATTTTCTAAAGTATTGTTGAAAATATCTTCACTAGTCTCTCGAATGACTTTTAACACTTCAATGTAAAGCCCTCTATTTTCCGAGTTAACAGACTCGTCATGACCACGAAATGTTAAACCGGTTTTCAATAAAAGTCTAAAAACAATAATAGAAACACGTAATCGAGCTTTATATTTATGGTCCTCTACTTTGGTTTGCCTCCTCAAGACTACATTAATAGCTTGTTTTTCCTCATTAAAAACTCACACTTTTCTTTTGCTTTGTTGTGAAAACTATCTACACCACCCACATGAGTCCGAAATGCATCTTTTTTATTCCAAGTATCAAAACCTTGGGAAACAAATGCATCTCTCCCACCTTTTTGTCCCATGAGGTCCCCACACAAATAAAAATATAAAAATATACACTATTCTTTTTCATGCTATATTCCAGCCAATCAAAGTCATCAAACTATGAAAGAATGAATCTTCTAAATCTATCACCTATTTTTTTTAGGAAACTTATGTGCCCTTACTTGACACGGTCCTTTAAGCAAATATGCTTTTCTTACATCATCTCTTATATTTGGTTTGTAACTTGTAATCAATGGCCTATCCGTCAGGTCCTTTAGAAGATCCTTCAAGTCAACATTATCATTAGGTTGGTTAGAGCATGGTGTTTGTGGAGTTACATTAGAAACCGAAAGGATTAATTGATTGGTGATTGGTGTTTGTGGAGTTACATTAAGATTAGAAACGGAAGGGATTGATTGATTGGAGATTGGTATTTGGGAACATTCTTCACCACTTTCATTAGGATTTGGTCTTTGTCTTTTGGTAAAGAAAAACCACTTAGTTTAACCTATAAAAACATAACAATTACACCTAATCAAACAATAAATTCAATAAAAAGGAGTTACTTTCACCTAATAAAAAAATATACCCTAATAAATAAAGATAAATTTGTTAAATGTCAACTTCTTATTTAATTTGACACATGTCATTTTCTTAGAATTTTAAAATTATTTTTTTTCCACTTGTCCTTTTTGTATTTTTTTCATTTTTATTCAACTTCCACCTATTAAATGTCACCTCATAGTAATTAATGTGAATTAATGTATATAATAAACATTCCATTTGTGAATTCTTATTTCTATCTAATAAATTACATTTGTGAATTTATATTAATTAGTTTTATTATTATAGATTAATCAAGACAAATTACATAAATGGTCCTTGTGGTTTATTCTATTTATTTCGAAAGTTTACTTTAAAAACTACTTAGTTTTTACACATTTATATTCAACATGATTTTTTAAAACATAATAATAATTTTTTAATTAGTATAGAATCAATTAGTTATTCATCATTTCATTTATATTTATTTCAAAAATTTATTTTAGAAAATACTTATTGTCTACACCTTATATTTAACTTTTTTAATCAACCCGTGTAATACACGGGTCTCACACCTAGTAAATTCAATAAAAACATAACAATTAGTCAATTACACCTAATCAAACAATGAATTCAATAAAAAAAGTTGCTTCACCTAATCAAACAATAAATTCAATAAAAACATAACAATTAGTCAATTACACCTAATCAAACAATGACTTCAATAAAACAAGTTGCTTTCACCTAATCAAACAATAAATTCAATAAAAACATAACAATTACACCTAATCAAACAATGACTTCAATAAAACAAGTTGCTTTCACCCAATTAAACAACAAATTCAATAAAACATATCAATTTCACCTAATCAAACAATCAATTCAATAAAAAACATAGCTATTGCACCTAAGCAAACAATATAACTTCAATAAAACAAATCAATTTCACCCAAGTCAAACCATAACTTCAAAAAAACATATCAATTTCAAATATCTAAATGAATTGGTAGTAGAACTTACTTGTTTCATTCTAGTGCAGGGCTTTGAAGTTTGAACTTTGAAGTGGATTTTGTTATTTGTTAACCAATAAACCAAAACAGTAGAAATTGAAGAAAGACAGAAAAGGGTCGATACTTGCTTCAAGTCTTCAAGAGAATTGTTGAAAATCTGTGACATCCCCAAAATCACGGCCAGAAAAAACCGATTTTTGTTTATGCTTTATAAAAATCAGAGTACTTCATTTTATAAAAAGGTTGCGGAATTTGTTCCCAGAAAAACATGGTAAATACGTTATTAAAACATTTTCGAAGAAACGTAATTATTTCATTTTAAAACGTTTGGGATGTTATCGTTAATACCGAAACATAAGCATAAACAGAACTTACAATGATTTACACTAGTGATCTACATATCTTTAAATCTCTCAGTGTAATGTTACTTCACTTCGTCACCTGTGATATACATAAACTGAGTGGGTCAGGTTGGGAAACCTGGTGAGTACATAGGGTTTTCAACCCACAATAATATAATTGTTATGTTCAATCATCAAACAATCAACCCAATTACCCATCCCCGTTATCTTCTTAACTCTTAAGGATTTAACCTAAGAGTCATCTATCCTGCATTCGTTTATTCCGAAGTCCCTTACTTCCAGGGTTATAGGAATGACACTAAATCCATAGCTGCCGATGTTCGTTCGTAGAGCACTAATTCCATAGCTGCTATATCTTACTCATTGGGTACTAAATCCATAGCTACCAGTGTTCAATAACTAAGTCCATAGCTACCAATTCCTAACAGGTACTAAATCCATAGCTACCAGCGTCTAACTAATAGGTACTAAGTCCATAGCTACCAATTCCTAATAGGTACTAAATCCATAGCTACCAATGTCTAACAGGTACCAAGTCCATAGCTACCGGTGTTTGTCCCATAGGCACTAAGTCTATAGCTGCCAATGTATACTCACGTCATCTTCTATCTCTCATCATTCATCTACCCATCTCATACCCAACATATTCGTATATATAAAATACGTATACAGTTTAAATCCTTTAAAACATGTATAAAACGTTCATCCAACATAGACAGCAAGTATTCAGATAATATGCACACATAACACGTAGTTTATATAAAATACTTCATATTTATGTGTAAGATGAAAGGGACTATGCACTCACCTGAGTAGGTGGTGACTCAGCACTCGGACAACGCTTCGATACTCTCAAAACGATATTCCTTCGATAAAACCTAGTACCAATACCACTAGGGTTTAGTCTAACGATAACCGCGACAAATTAATTAGTCTGACTATTATTAGGCGTTAATAACGCTCAATATAACTCATAATAATAGCCCAAATAGTTATTTTAAGGACCTAATACCATTCCTATAATTATTTGAAAGTTATATTAAAAATTGCGTAAGCGTAGCACACTTACAGCGAATTTTATCGAAAACCGGAACTTAATTGGAGCAGCGTTTCGAAACCGAAAAACTCCTTTTTTTCGGGACTCCGGGAGCCTCGGGGCTTCCCTAGGGTGCTAAGGGGTTTTACCTAGGGCTTAGGAGTGGTTTGGGACCTTAGAGAGAGAAAGTAATTAGAGAGAGAAGTGAAAAATGTGCAAGAAAGTCGACAGCCTTCGCTGGCTTTTATAGGCCGAAGTTCGGACCTTACGCGGGGCGTACTCGTCGGATAAGATCAACAGGTGGCACTCCTCGGATGGGTCATCGTGGCATGCTCCGGAACCGTTCAATCCGAAGTCCGCTGGGCGTAGCCTTCTTCCGACGCGGCGCGTACTCGGACGCGTTCCCTTCGTACGCGAGGCGTAACGAGGCCAGGTGTCTGAATCCGAAGAGCAGACCGTGACCAGCAAGCTACGGCCCTGATCGAGCCACGTCACCTCCCTCGCACCAGCTTTGCAATTTCGAGTTACAACTTCAAAAATTCGTATCTTCTTCATACGAGCTCCGTTTTTAACGTTCTTTATATCCACGCGAAGGTGGGAACGTACTCTAAAACTTTCTTTTAGACTCCGTCGGCTAATTTTGGCTCGATTTTAAATTTTATATTATTAACAGGCCGGAACAGGATTGGTCCGTTAAATCCTCATAACTTCTTCATCCGACATCCGTTTTCGCCCATCTTTTTCTCGTTACGCTAATTTTAACGAGATCTTCGATTCTCGTTCAGGTCATGTCGGCTAAAAACCGCTCGATCTAATATTCGAATTTCGGGCTGTACACTGCTAGTCCGAAACTTCGAAAAATCATAACTTCTTCATACGAAGTCAGATTTGGGCGTTCTTTTTATCGATGTTCTTAGTTTAACATATTCTACGACTTTCGTTTAGATCGCTAAGGCTAAATCTCACTCTATCGTAAATTCACTATTCACGCTTTCCAGTATCGTGCCGGTTCTGTCGCGAAACTTCGACGGGTCATAACTTCTTCGTTATAACTCGGATTTCGGCGTTCTTTATATGTACGGAAACCTTGTAACATACTCTACAACTTGGTTAAGATTATTTATTCTAAATAATCTTTTGTCGAAAAGTCGTTTTCGACCCCTATTGCCTCTAATTTAACTAGCCCGGATTGCGGGCGTTACAAAATCGATCAAGGATTGTGATCGATCCAATAATGAAATCGATCAAGGATGAAAAATTGTGAGGTCACGAGTCTGCCAAGGCACGATCGAAGGTCGAATGGTTGATTGGTCGAACGATTTTTGATGCAAATCAGGAAGTCGAGTAGTTTAATTTCGATTCTGTAATCGTGATTTTTTTTTCAACCGATAATACTCAATTAATTAGGATTGGGCTATTTTTTTACAAGCAATTAGCCCAATTGCTAATTTATCCAATTATGTTTTATTTTGAACTTTGGGCAATTGAACTATTAGACAATAATTGATTAAAACATTGGACATTTGGGCTCGTTATTATTTTTTTCGTTTGGTAATTCCCGATACAGTAACAATATTTTTTTATGTAGTTTGCTAGTTGCCCAAATTTTTTTTAGTAGTTGCACGATTTTTTTTCGTAGTGGCACAATAGGTAAAATTTAAAAAAAACGAAAATTTTTCTACTAGGTGCGCGGAAGCTAGGTGTTGCCGGTGCCACATCGGACACCTAGCTAGGACCGCCCCTGCCGATATGTGTCGGCCAACAATTATCCCGATATTCTAATACACCATTAGATGGTAGGTTTATACATCGAAGTATCATTGGATTGTGGCTTGACCCAAAATCACATATGCTATAAGCAAAGCTTCATAATTTCTCAAACAACCGACTGATAAACATTAGATTGTTGTGTAGTGAATAATATGTTATCTTAGAGGTACATCTTCGCATGGCCTTATGATATGTAAGTTGTTTTCCATGTCTTTATATGCGTTTCCGATATGGATTGGACTGATTGTACTATTGATCGATGATTGACGAGTGGTTACTGAATGTTCCTTGGCCTAAACTTATTAATTAGTATTTGGAGAACCAAAACATGGTTACAAGATCGAACATGAATGTTGAGTGTTGTTCTCTTGCACTTGTGGCTGTTAAAGTTAGGTAGGTTCTCTCTTTTCTTCATGAGCTAAAGTTTTCATTGTTTTGTTCACCCAATCTTTGGTTTAACAATACTAGAGCCACGTATTTTGCAACAAATCCCATTTTTCATCAAAGATCCAAACATATCGATAAAGACATACATTTAGTTCGTGATATGGTTTTAAACGATAGTCTTACCATCTGGCTCTCAACTTATATACGTTCTTATGAAAGGTTTAAAAGCTCCTTATTTCCAACTACTTTGTTCCAAACTTCACATCCTTCTAAATGTTTCGCTTGAGGGGGAATGTTAACATAAAGTTAGAGTCGGTAACATAGAGCTGGTCAATGGTCAAATTTAGTTATCGTTGGTTAAAGATTGTTAACTAAAACTCTAAGCATTATTCTAACAATGATACATTTCATTCACATCAAATGATGAGTTTTCATCTAAAAAACACAACCAAAATTGTCAACAACACATCTATACTTTCCGCCAACATGATACAATATTTAAGTTTATTCCTATAAAGGGTAAACATTCAAAATTATATAACTTTTGGACATTAAGTGTGGTATGTGAAAAAATAACCATGAACCCACACAACATTTTGGAGGGCCAAATGTACCGACGGACCAACACTGGGGCAATGGGGGCAGCTGCCCCAATAACAAAAAATAATAATAATTAAAAAAATATGTTTTTTTTTTCAAAAATAATATATTTTAAGCCCTACAAAATAATATATTTTGACTCTTTAAAAATATTTTGCCACCATAAAAAAATTAAAGTTCTTTTTACTATGTTTCCGATATATTCCTAGGGCTGCCATGTACATATATAATTCGATTGCCTGATAATGAAGCTTGTTTAGTGGCCGATTTGTCATGAAAGAATGTGAAACTATGCGATATTCTATCAATGTTGAAAGAGAAAATCTAGAAAATGTATATATACTAAAAAAAAAACATATACAATACAGTGACATAAAATAGAAACAAACGAGTTGGATGATTTATTCTTCAATCATCTAACATCGTTAGAATTATCACTTATAATAGAATTTGATTGATGTTTTAAAAATAATTACAAACATGCATATCAATAAATCAGTATAATTAAGGGTGAATATGGATCACATCCATATCAATAAATCAGTATAATTAAGGGTGAACATGGGTGGTTTACGTAAAACCGAACCCACCCAAACCCATAGTATGGTTTCTATATATTAAAAGTCTTGCAAATCATTATATAAAGGTTGATGTGGTTTGATGTTGTGTGCATTGACCGATGTACAAGCCCTTATGCACTATATAAGAGATGTAGATGGTGGAAGTTGTATGCAATGGGTGATGTAGGACAACTATAGTTGCTATCATATAAAAAATTGAAGATTTAGAGAAGAGGTAGTTAGAAAGATTGGAACACGAGAACTCTTGTAGCAATGTCCATTGATTTACCAACCCAACGAAGCTAATACTTGTGATTTATTTACATTGATTTAAATATAATGTTTATACCGTTTTTATGTATTCTATAAACTTTGGTTCGATTCAATTTTTCTCGATTTCTTATATTTACAAAACTGAACCCAAACAAAAAAGTTCAGTTTTTGAAAAACCATAATTCAACCCATCGGTTTATGCTTTGGTTTTTGTTTCGGTGCCATCAGTTTTTGTCGTTTTTCAGTTTCCAGTTTGGGGTTTGCTCACCCCTATCGGGGTCTCTCTCTCTCTCTCTCTCTCTCTCTCTCTCTCTATATATATATATATATATATATATATATATATATACACACACCTACTAATCTATTCCTTTGTCCACAAGAGGATTTGAACTTCAAAAAAATTCATAAATTTTCATTACAATTCTAATGTACCGTTTAATGACCATTCAATTCTACACTCTCTCTCTCTCTCTCCTTTATATTATATTCACATTTAATCTATTAAAGTTTCATACAACTCTTGGATGACCTTATCCTAGACTTCTAGACTAAAAATCCTTTGATTGATGTTATTTGTATATATTAAAAATGATCAAAACGAACAAAGAAATAACAATTGGAATGGAATTTTGAAAGGAATTTGTAAATTATAAGAAAATTATATATAAATATAATAAAATTAGTTATTTGTATATATTAAAAATAATTAAAAGCAAACAAAGAAATAACAGTTGTAATGGAATTTTGAAAGGAATTGGTAAATTATAACATATTATTTCTAAATATAATCAAAGTAGTTGACACCATTTATCACTTTTAAGATCTTAGTATTAGAATTACCTAAGTGTATTCAATAAGTGAAATTATATTAATATAATATAATAAAAAAAAATATGAGGGAGGAGTTAGAGACTAGGAGTAGATAAGGGTAAATGGATAGAACCACCGTTAAACAATTGAAATCCGACAAATGTTCTGTGGAGTTTATGGACTGACGGCGAGTCAGGGCAAGTCAACTATGGTATATTAAGAATATTAGTAATCCACATATAAAGCCAATACGGAGTCGATGATGGCTATCGACTTTCGCAGCTTCTGGGAATCACCGATCCAGTGGCACAAAAGTTAAAACAACAGCAACAGCATACCAATCATCTCTATATAAGAGCGTGGCATTTATAGCCTCAAAATCATTCCAAAACCCATCAACTTTTATCCATTAATTTCCAACAATGGAGATTTCTGTCACCACTACCCTTGGCCTAGCCGTCATCATCTTCATCCTTTTCAAGTTAGTAACAAGTCCCAAGTCAAAGAAAAACCTGCTTCCAGAGCCATGGAGACTACCAATAATCGGACACATGCATCATCTGATAGGTATGTTATATGTTATTTTGTTTGAATGTCTGTTATGAACCCTTAATCTTTTGATTTCATTACTTTTTGCGTAGCACTTTTTCACTGGCTAATAAAACGGTAATGATAGGTACGATGCCACATCGTGGTGTCATGGAATTAGCAAGGAAACATGGATCTCTCATGCATCTACAACTTGGAGAAGTGTCCACGATCGTTGTTTCATCCCCACGTTGGGCAAAAGAGGTTCTGACAACGTATGATATTACTTTTGCAAACAGACCGGAGACTTTAACCGGTGAGATTATTGCATACCACAATACGGATATTGTCCTTGCTCCCTATGGTGAATACTGGAGGCAGTTGCGAAAGCTTTGCACCTTGGAGCTTTTGAGTAACAAGAAAGTGAAGTCCTTTCAATCCCTTCGTGAGGAGGAGTGTTGGAATTTAGTTAAGCATATTCGATCAACTGGGCAGGGATCACAAATCAATCTTTCAGAAAACATTTTCAAGATGATTGCTACCATACTTAGTAGGGCTGCGTTTGGAAAAGGAATCAAAGACCAAATGAAATTTACCGAATTAGTAAAAGAAATACTAAGGTTGACTGGAGGTTTTGATGTGGCGGATATCTTTCCTTCTAAAACGTTGCTTCACCACCTTTCAGGGAAGAGAGCTAAGTTAACCAACATACACAATAAGCTTGACAGTTTGATAAACAATATCATCTCCGAGCACCCTGGAAATCGTACAAGCTCATCACAGGAGACTCTACTTGATGTTCTGTTAAGACTGAAAGAAAGCGCTGAGTTTCCATTGACAGCTGACAATGTCAAAGCAGTCATTCTGGTATGTACTTGTATGCATATCTCCAGATGCCTAGTAATCTTTATTATTTTCATTGTATATTCTTTGGTTAGATGTCTTTAAAACTGACGGATGGAATTAAATGATGCAGGATATGTTTGGAGCTGGCACAGATACATCATCAGCCACAATTGAATGGGCAATCTCTGAATTGATAAGGTGTCCAAGAGCGATGGAGAAAGTACAAGCAGAACTAAGGCAAGCACTAAATGGAAAGGAAAGGATCCAAGAGGAAGATATACAAGAACTAAACTACCTAAAGCTAGTGATCAAAGAAACATTGAGGTTGCACCCACCACTACCGTTGGTTATGCCTAGAGAGTGTAGGGAGCCATGTGTGTTGGGGGGATACGACATACCAAGCAAGACAAAACTTATTGTCAATGTGTTTGCCATAAACAGGGATCCTGAATACTGGAAAGATGCTGAAACTTTCATGCCAGAGAGATTCGAAAACAGCTCCATCACTGTAATGGGTTCAGAGTATGAGTATCTCCCGTTTGGTGCTGGAAGGAGAATGTGTCCTGGAGCTGCCCTTGGTCTAGCCAACGTGGAACTTCCTTTGGCTCATATTCTTTACTACTTCAATTGGAAGCTCCCCGATGGCAAAGCATTTGAAGATTTGGACATGACTGAGAGCTTTGGAGCCACTGTCCAAAGAAAGACCGAGTTGTTACTAGTTCCAACGGATTTCCAAACACTTAATTAAGGCGTCTACTTAATGACATTCATTTAAATATAGAAGAATTGATCCAAAATCCATTAATTCGTTCTTTCGATGGGGGACATCTTGATCAATTGACAACTTTGAAGGATTTAATGCTGATGTATTTCTTGGTTGTGTGTTCCCATTTTCTTGTATTCTACCCTATTATATATTTAATCATGTTTTTGTATTTTATTTTTAATTATATATTTTCTTGGTCTCTGGGGTTTGCGGATAAAATTCAAAAAGATTCCAATTTATACTGCAAGTCCAAAACATGCAAGATTTTTTTTACGGATAAGGCCCCTGTTAAACTTAACTAGACCATTACATCATTTTAATTTGATTATTATATTTGTAAGATTTATTTATTGTATTAATTAAAAAAAAATAAGAAGGACCGACACCTACCACACCCCATCCACCCCTAACCTGTTACACCCAAAATCTTGATGTTTAAAAAAATATTAAAAAAGAAAGAAAAAAACCACAATAATGCAAGGCTTAGAAAAAAAAAGGCCAAATATCAAAAGGGTATAATGCTCATTACTACGCGATTAATGATAAAAATTCCCCATATATGATATATAATGAGTTAAAGTGTTTATAATATAAGTGGATAATGCACAAGGGCAAAAGTGGAAGGAAAATGAAAGTTGTAAATTTCACATTAAGATGAAGTAGCCAATTTTAAGGCTACAAAACGATGTCCTAAAAGCAAGAAAATGAGTAAGGGTAAAAGGGTACTTTGTATTGGACATAATAAGGAAATGAAATAAAAAAAATGAGCTCAATCCAAACTTTATTGAAGAAATTATAAGTGTACAAAGTTGGACAAAAGTGATAAAAAGGCTTATGGAAATTTAACTACTTTAAGTGTCCACGTTTAGAGCTAGAGGTGCACACCAAAACCGGATCCCCGATATGGATATGGTCTCATTCGAAAACCGGATTTGGTTAAAAATGATTTTTGTCCATATCGAATTGGTTTGGATCGTCAACTGGATTCGGACCAAATCCTAATCCTATGGGCAAAATCAGACAGGATCGCAAACCGAATTTACTAAAATGTGGGTCCAAATCCTACCATAAATCCAGTAAAACCTACCAAAAATCGGATTTTGACCGGATCCGGATCTAATTTTGGTTGGATCAGATTTGGATCGAAGGATTGTGCATTTGTGAACCTCTATTTGGAGCTTTATAACTCAAGACCAAATCTTGTAAAAAGAAATTGTTGGATTAGGTGTGTAAGCTCATAAGTATAATTTGTATATACTTGAATCGATAGTAGCACAGTTATTTTGGGTTGCTCTCAAGACTAGCAACTAGACAAGATGGTTTTTGGAGAGAGTGGTTGATTTATTATTTGTTTAATAAATTGAAATAAAGAATTTGTTAATATATTATGAGAATAATATATTAATTTGAAATAGTCATATTTAGTTAATATTTAATCAGAAATTAATTGGAATTAATTTTTTCATTAAAATGATTAATTAAAATTGCAGGGGCTGAAATGTAATTGTTCAATAGTTGAGCAAGAGGCAATCTAGAACCATCTAGTAGGGTTTCCTGATTATACTATAAATAGATCCTCAACCCTAGAAATTTCGGCCACCTGTTCCTTTGAAGTGCTAGCCGAATTTAAGATCCTCTCTCCTCTTTCTCAATCATCTTCCTTTGCTACTATTGGGTGTGAAACACTAGAGGCGTGACATTTGTGATGTTTGCTCTCAAGGCTTTAACAACACAAAGATTTACATTGTTATTATTAAATAAAAATCAAGGTATGATTTTTCTAACCCTATTTGTATTTTTTTTTTTAAATATGCTAGTGTTCTAGGGCTTCAATTTTGTTTTTCAAAGCTGTATGTTCAATTAGATAAAACATAGATCAAGTATTAGGGTTGCATGGACACATATAAATTATATGTTTTGCATACTACTCATCAATGGTATCATAGTGTAAGTTTAGCTTTCTATTCAATTGATACAATCGTTGAACTTGAACAAGGAGAAGCAAAACAAAATCGTCATTTTGTTCTGCCACCACGACGTGGTGACATGCGATTTTGCTCTACCACGACGTGGTAATTGTTTACCACGACGTGTTGGGCTTTCAGATCCATAAAATTCGGTTTTATTGTTATCTCATGAATTGATTGAGATAATTACCTTTAATAATGTTTTAATTGTATAAAACTGAATATGTTCAAAGTACTTTGATATCCTTATCTTAATTCATGATTGGTTTAACTTTGAATTAAAAAAAATTCTTAATTTTTGAAATATAAAATATAACCTAGTGTTTTTTGAAAAGTTTTAAAAAAATACACCCTTATACTATAAGTAACATTAAAATTCTAATATTATTATATGTATAATACAAGCCAATCGAACCGCTAGTACGTCTCATTCACAAAACCATATTATAAGGGGAGTTTTAGGAATCGGCCTATAAATGACCGTCATTGGGTATTTATTCTTACCCATCGCTCCCTTGTATGGTGGAGGGTCGTTAGCCAAACATGTTTGACATGACAACCTATTCCTCATTAATAAGTATAATGAATTATAAAGTAACTAAACATATTTTTATAAAATTCCCAATCTTAGGTAGTTTAGGAAAAATGTGAACTTGTTTGCTAGTCTATGAAATTACACATTGCACTTTATGATTCGTTAATGGTGCATGTGTGGTTAACCGACAGACTAATAGGGACAAATAAAGAGTGGCAATGGGTGTCTCGAAAATAATCATTGATTAATTGAGAGTGTGTGGCTAACCATTATGTTAAAATGAGATGATAAATGACATCGAGAGTACCAAGTTAATTTACATGGTTATTCAAAACTTGTTTGTGATCCTCGGTATCCCAGTCACAAATGGAAGAACATAATTGAGATTAAACATGCCATTGAAAAGTTCAATGATTCTTAAAAGATATAGGAATTTCATTTAAAACCAGATTCGTTGAAATTTCGTTTTTCG
The DNA here is from genome assembly GCF_002870075.4 of Lactuca sativa. NCBI lineage: Eukaryota > Viridiplantae > Streptophyta > Magnoliopsida > Asterales > Asteraceae > Lactuca > Lactuca sativa. The sequence continues at coordinate 87,551,533 of NC_056625.2, read as the reverse complement.
ATGGTGAAATTGATAAATTGTAATTTACCTACCTTTATACAATTTACAATAAGATTACAATATCCCTTTTCTAAGTTGTAAACTATTTAGTTGGATCCTAGGCTTGATATTTCATTTTGGGTGTTATATTGAGGATTATTCTTATCTAACTAAAACTATCTTTCTTTTCTATCAAGGTGTCTACTCCAACGGATGCTTCTGGTTCCTCCAACAACAACAACTTCTCTCTGTTGAAAATATGTTCGAAGGTGCAATTGGATGGCACCAACTACAACGATTGGATGCGCAACATCAAAATCTCCCTTCATTTTGAGGACAATAAATATGTTGTCAAGAAACCATTTGAAGGCCAATCCTGATGAATTGGTCGCCTACAAGAAACATTACTGGCTGTACGAGATGAACAAGAACCTTATGGAGAAATACCATAAGCGAGATAGTTTGGGAAAGTATGAGGTGGTAAAGTCCCTCATTGCTAGCAAGATGAAGGAAGGTGAGTCTACTGGTAGCCACGTTCATAGAATGCAACGATATCTGGACAGGCTAATCAAGCTCAACAAGAATTTTGATGAAGAGTTGGCAATCGACATAGTGTTGAACACTCTTCCAAGTTGTTATGATCAGTTCATATTAACCTATCATTTTACCAACAATGAATCTACTTTATCACAATTAAACAACCTCCTATGAACAGCTAAAGGTCCTCCAAAGCAAAAATGGAAGGGAAAGTCCCAAGTTGGGTCATTAAGTACAGGACCCGAAGGAAAATCAAGTTCTGATGCTCCTCCTGTTTCTGACCCCAAAGAGGCCACTTGCTTCTATTGCAATGACAAGGGGCATTGGACACGAAGCTGCTCGAAATACTTGCAGGATATCAAGGATGGCATGGGGAAGCCAATATCGTAAGGTATTTACACTATCTTATCTAACAACTCGTCATATTCATGTTCTTGGGTCCTTGATACACGATGTAGGTTTCACATTTGTTCTGATTTGCAGGGGCTAAAAAGAAGTGAGGATGTAGAGCATGGAAGGACGAACTTGATCATGAGGAATAGGCGATCTTCACCTGTCACCAAAATTAGACTTTATAGCTTAGTTCTTAGTAGTGGGTTAGGGTTATATTTAATAAATTGTTGCTACTCGTCAGAGATGGCATGAAACATCATTTCATTTCATGTTTGACTTAAACAAGGTTTTAGATATTCTTTTAATGATGAGAATGGCTCTATTTCGGCTTATAAAAATGGTATTTTATATTTTGAAGCCTTACCTTGTGATGGTGGGTATGAAATTGTGATGATTGTAGACGAATGATGTAATAGTGTTTTTCAGATGAATTCGTCTAATGGTATAGAAAAAGCATGCTTGTAGCATTGTCGTCCTTGACACGTTAACAAGAAACACATGGCCCAACTCCAAAAGGATGGAGTGTTGGAATCATTTGACTTAAGGTCAGATGATACATGCATCTTGTTTATTGGGAAAGATGACAAAATCACATTTCACTAGTTCTTGTGAAAGAGGTGAAGGAGTTTTAGATCTCATACACACAGATGTGTTTGGACCCTTCAGATCTACCACAAGGGATGCAAATCGATTCTATGTGACTTTTATTGATGATTATAGTAGATATGGCTATATCTACTTAATCAAGCATAAGTTAGAAACTTTTGAAAAGTTCAAAGAGTTTAAACATGAAATCCAGAATCAATTGGGCAGGAAGATAAAGATGCTTAGATCTAACAGAGGCTGTGAGTATCTTAGTATCGAGTTTCATGACTACCTCAAGGAACGTGGAATAGTTTCACAACTGAAACCTCCTAGGACACCACAACTTAATGGTGTGGCTGAGAGGCGTAATCGGACCTTGATAGACATGGTTCGTTCCATTATGAGTTGAGCTTCACTTCCAATTCCATTCTAGGGGTATGCCTTAGAGACTATCGCACACATTCTTAATCTTGTCCCGACAAAGAAGGTTGCCAAAACACTTCACGAGATGTGGACAGGGAAGGTTCCATCGTTAGCACACCTAAGGTTTGGGGTTGTAAAGCTTTCGTGTGACGAGGGACTCACGACAAGCTTGAACCTCAAAGTGAAAGATGTATTTTCATTGGATACCCACATAAATCCTTTGGATATTTGTTCTACATGCCTACTGAGAACATGGTCTTCGTATCACGAAGGGGGGTCTTTTGAGAGAATGAGAGAGAGAGAGAGAGAGAGAGAGAGAGAGAGAGAGAGAGAGAGAGAGATCATATGAAAAGAGGACAGTGGGAGTACATTTGATCTTGAAGAGACTTAAGAGTCAAACGATAAACGAACTTCTGAAAATGAAAATTCTAGGGCTCAACCTGAGGAAGAAATTCAAGTTAAACCAATTGACGAATCATTACCTCTTAGGCATTCCACTAGAATCAGAATGCAACTTGAGTTATATGGTTTCATATCACTACAGATGGTTATACGTCTATCTATGATAGTACATTGGTAAATTCGGATGAACCACTTAACTATAAGGAAGCAATGGCAGGCCCTGAGTTAGCCAAGTGGCTAGAGGCAATGGACAGCGAGATCAAGTCCATGTATGATAACCAAGTTTGGAATCTGGTTGATAAAGTACCAGGTCACAAGACAATTGGGTGCAAAGGGATCTTCAAGAAGAAGATTGACATGAATGGAAAGGTACACACTTTCGAGGATTGACTGGTTGCAAAGGGCTTTACTCAAACCCCAGGGGTTGACTAGGATGAGACCTTCTCACCAGTAGCTAAGATAAAATCTATTAGGGTAATGTTAGCCATAGTTACGTTTCATGAATATTAAATTTGGCAGATGGATGTTAAAACTGCTTTTCTTAATGGAAAGTTGGTTGGGGGTGTTTACATGAGTCAGCCAGAGGGTTTTGTTGATGCAAAGTATCCAAATAGAGTGTGTAAGCATTAGAAATCAATCTATGGATTGAAACAAGCTTCTCACAGATGGAGTCTTTGTTTTGACGAGAAAGGAAAAGATTTTGATTTCTCTAGAAGTGAAGATGGATCGTGTGTGTATGTCAAAGCTAGTGGGAGTATAGTAATCGTCCTAGTTTTGTATGTTGATGACATACTTCTTGTAGGAAATGACATTCCAACTTTGTAAGAGGTTAAGTCTTGGTTTCGAAAGTGTTTCTCTATGAAGGATCTAGGAGAGGCTGCTTATATTCTGGGGATAAGGATTTTGAGAGACAAAAGTAAAAGGCTAATTAGACTTAGTCAAAGTACGTACTTGGAAAAGGTACTAAAGCATTTTAGTATGGAGAATTCCATGAAAGGATAACTGCCCATACAGATTAAGACTTAGAGCCTGAGTACTAATGTAGAGTACCATATGCTTCTGTTATTGGATCTATCATGTATGTTATGACATGTACTCGCCCTGATGTGTCTTTTGCTTTGAGCATGATCAATCATTATTAGGGCAATCCGGGTAGAGCTCAGTGGATAGCTGTTAAGAACATTCTTTAGTATCTGCGAAGAATTAATGACTAAGTCCTTGTGCTTGGTGGCAGTGATAACTTAACAGTAACTAGGTATAGTGACGCCAACTTTCAGACAAATATAGACAACTTTCGTTCTCAATCTGGCTGAGTGTTTACCCTTAATGGAGGAGTGTAACCTGGAAAAGTTCCAAACAGGAGACAGTGGCTAATTCTACTTATGAATCAGAGTACATAGCAGCAAGCGAAGCACCAAAGGAGACTATTTGGTTGAAGAACGTCATCGTAGACCTTGGAGTTGTTCCAGCCATCAAGGAGCCAATAGAGATTTTCTGTGATAATGAAGGGGCGGTTGCCTTAAAAAGGAACCAAGAGATCATTGTTGATCAAGACACACCAACAAAAAATACCATTTCATCAGACATAGAGTAGAATAATGTCAACTCATCGTGAAGAGGGTATCATCATAAGAGAATCCCGCGGATCCCCTCACAAAGGGTCCGAGTAGGATCAAGCACGTTCAACATGCTAGGAGTATTTGTCTAAAGGATAATATTATATTTAGTAGCACTACTAGAAAAACAGCCTTTTACGACGCTCATTGTGCGTCGTAAAGGGCTCAGACGACGCGCAAATGCGCGTCAAGGAAGGCCCTGTCATAAAGAGAGATGACGCGCATTTGCGCGTCGTCTATAGACGAAGCGCATTTACGACGCTCATTTTCGACGCGCAATTACGACGTACGTTTACGACATGCAGTGCGTATCAAGAAAGACCCTGTCATAAAGGAAGACGACACGCATTTGCGTATCGTAACCTTACGACGTGCGTGTTAATGACACACAATGCGTATCAAGAAAGCCCCTGTCAAGAAAAGCCATGTCATAAATGCAGATGACACACATTTTTGCATATCATAATTTTGACTATTTAAAAAAAATATTTATAGATTTACTAATTTTCAAATTAAATTTCCATTTCATGTCTCATAATAGAAAATAAAATACGATATACAAAAAATATAATACATTGCACAAAAGTTAATGTCATACATATAATCATTCCAATAGTAGACAAATGGATATCAAAGGGATCAAAAATATGTTTTTCTTCTAATAGAACTTATACACAAGAAAGTACTGAATTTGCTATTGAACTTATACACAAGAAGAAGGTGTTTGACTTCAGAAAATGTCTCAGCAACTGAATTGGCCCCGGAAGCTTGTGGTTTGACTGCAACTGAGATAAGGATACCATGTTTACTCTTCTTAAGCTTAATAAACAAACTTGACAATAATATAATATAAAACTGAATTATTATTAAGATTAAGCCACAGATGCACTCAAGCTATACAATAAGATAATTGGGTAGATTTTTCAAAGTACAGTGTTCTAATAAGAAAAAAATGAAATTGGGATGTTATAAACTTGTAATAAATAAATAAATCAATGAAAGTGCATTGTTACTTTATAAATCTAACCCTAAAAAAAGCTATAGAACTGAGGAGGCGAAGATTAACACAACTTTATTTTGCAGCATGAATGTCCCTGTTATGATGGATACCTGTTGATGACAAGAAACCAAATTATCAAGATAAAAATAATTATAACATTTCTTGCATTTTGCATAAATATGTGCAAATATTATCTTATATTAAGTAATAAACTAATAGTAGCATGCAATTAATGAAGCAGACAGATTTAGTCCCTGAAAAACTTACATATAAAACATTCTTTATAATGGATGCACAATTTAAAGTCAACAAGAGAGCAAATCCAGTCAACATGGCTATAAATGGATAACTCGTGAGTAGTGGTATAGACACAACCTACATAAAACATATTCAAGACCTCACTTATCAAACAAACATCCCATTTTTCAAGATTCATATATAAATTTTTTTTTCTCTCATGCAAAATCAATAATTACATAAAAAATGAATAATTAAATTAAACAAATGGTAAAAGAAAAACTAAATTAAAGAAAAATTGCTTACTCCTACAATACGAGCTACTACTATGGGGTCAAATATCATTTCCATAATTGGATACAATGTGAACTGGAAGTGTAAATCATATTCATACCTGTTTATAACCAGGGAGCACCTATTACCTTTGTTTTGTGACTTAACCATTTTGAAAATGTCACCCATCGACTTTTGACCACATGTACCAGACCAACCAGATTGCTATCTAAAAGATAGCTATGAAACTGATGCACTATTGGCTGAATTCTGAGTTGATGCTTCATTTTCAAGAGCACGAAGAATCACTGTAGTAGCAATATGAATAAAACTTGTCAAATATACAATGTTGAAATTACCCACAAAGTAAAAATTCAGCAAACTTGGTTTAATATGGATAAACTGAAAGTGTATCTATTTATATATATAATGCACAATAACTAGGTAGTTAACTTGTTGTTCAAGCTTCTCTTTTTCAGCTTTTAGTCTCCGCTTTTCAGCACGCAGTTCATTCTTTTCAAACTACACAATGTCATATAAATACATTGTTAGCAACCTGAAGAAAAACTAGAAAACGGAAAAGACACATGGCACAACCGGATTGGATTGGATCAGTACCTTAAGAAGATATATGGAGATCAAATACTTCTACAGTTATTGTGTTTTTACTTTCTAGTGAACAACAAAAGAACTAAATCTAGCAGTTACCACTCTACTTAAAAATGCCATATGGAGATCAAATACTTCCACAGGTATCGTGTTTTCTTTCCATGTTTCCTGGTCATCTTAAGTTTTCAGAACCGATACCGTTGTTCCTTATCTGCTTAATCACATTACATCAAAATCATGACACAAAGAAATGAGTAAAACAACATCAAAAGTTTTTAATTCCAAGATTCGAGTTACATTTTTAAAATAAATAAAAAAGAGTGTTATATGCAATAAGTTATTAATCATATATTGGTATATTACTAATATGTTACACGTAAAGTTTAAAAAAAATTGACATAATATACACACCTCCACGGATGATACAACTCCACATGATGATGGGATAGCTACAAAAAAAAAGGATTAAAATGATCAACATAAAAGAATCATCTAAAAAGAGGCTTAGAATATTCTATATCAGGAGGTTGAAGAGCATCTATGGCTTCCAACAAACTACCTCCCTTAAACCTGTATTATAACAACCAGAAAAGCAATCGAGCATCAGAAGGAGGTGCAACCAAGTTTTGATTTTCCATTGCACTCATGGGGACCCACGTGACATTAGAATCTCTAAAATTACAAGAACGAAGAAAAACCCCAAGTTGAAGTTTAATATTATCAAACCTTTCCTTGGAATATTGAACAACATCCATTTTATTGACAAAAACAATGATTTGATCAACACCAAAACTTCTAATCAGTTGTACGTGCTCCCGTGTTTGACCTCTTGCACTGTTGCAGCATATGCTTGTGTTGCCCCTGATATCATGTTTGGGACAAAATCTTTATGCCCTGGTGAATCCAGCACCACAACATGGTAACTTAGCCTCCTAATATATTTGTCCCAAAAGGTGTAGCAGCCTTCCTGAAAGTGTTGACTTTCCAGAATCCACATGCCCAACCTGCAAATGTCAAATACAAGTTGTTAGCAACTTAGCATCACAATAGTAAATTTTTTATTATTATGTGCACCAACAATAGAAGGATTAAAAGAATGGATGGTATTAATGTATTATACCTTTGCTATTGCTACCAAACGATGAACTGAAGGCAATTTGAAAGATTGGATAGATGAGTGTGTGTGTGTGTGTGTGTGGATTCACCTGAAAGTAACAAATAAGATTTAATACAACTACATAAATACATTATAATAATAATTAAAAAAAAGTTTTATAGTTGAGTGCATAAATGATCAAGACTAATCTTACATGTAAATTCTATGGTTTTGATCTCACGGTGAAATATCTAGATAAAATTATGAATATATGCAAGTGCCCTGCATATCTGCACCAGAAAGTATAAAAAAGATTCAGATTTTTTTGAAATTGGAGATACATTCTCCTGTTATGTTAAAGTGATACTCAACCTATCTAAAATGACCTCAGCTTTTCACAGACAAACCTGGTTCAATGGGACCAGAGGTTGTTAAAGTGATACTCAACCTATCTGAAATGACCTCAGCTTCAAGTAATCGCCCAACATCAGAAGGTTCAGGAGCATAAATAGGTTTTGTGGCACCTAAGTACAAAATTTAGATGACTTTTATAAAAAAATAAAAATTAATCCAAAAACATAATCTTAATACCTGAAATAAGAGCCTTTTTCCACCTTCAGAAGCCAAAAGATACCATTGGATAGAACATTCTAGAAGCTCTGGGACTTCATCAAAACATGGATGAATCTGCAAATATGAACCTAAAGATTTTGTGCCATCTAATTCAAATCAATAGGGTCTATTTTTCTCTCCCTGTTTGCTCATTGCCAACAGAATACAAACAAACAACAAAAAATAATAAATTAATAATAATAATAATAATAAGAATAAGAATAAGAATAATAATAATAATAACAAACCATCTATGATAAATAATTAAGACTGATTATTAAAATTATTTAACCTCTATCTGGAGCTTCAATGAACAATTAGACTTATCTGCTAGTTGACTTCGTAATGCCTGGAGCTCATGTTCGATATCCATAACCTGTGAGAAGATGATATTTAAAACTAAACTCCTAAAATATAAGAAACTAAATAAATGAAAAAGTCAAAATTAATAATAACAAAAAATGCACCAAAATCAAATGCAATTAGCATGGTGTACCTTACTAGGCTGATGCAGCATCTTGATCCTTCTAGCCTCTTGTACTTCCTTCATTAGTTCTTCCACATCCTAAATATATACAACACATATAGATATAGTCACAATAAAACTATATATATATAGTATAATGGATTGCAAATCATCATCATGAATTAGCAACATAACTCTATAAATATCTTGACACTCATAAAGAACAAAAAGAAAAGATGGCAAAACTGATAGTAGCCATATAAAGTTTGTCCAATATTAAAGTGAAACTAAATTTACGCTAAATTGCCTTGATAGTTCGTTAATGTGCAGTATGTTGGCCAGATTTGATTGTCCATATTCTAATTCCTTTACCCAAACATTATGATAATCACATACCAAAATGGTTGGTTGACAATTGGGTTCCCATATGAGACGAATTCTTTGTTCTTCAAATATCACTAGTGAAATCAAAATCCATATGTGCCTGATTTCATTAAAAAAAATGTGAACCGCACATATCAAAGCATTTATGAGAAGAAAACAACAAATAAAAGGTAAAAGAATTTGTTGACAAACCTAGGTCGGTGGAGTAGAAACCTAGGTCACAATTGATTTCCATTGTAGGCTTTTGTTACCAGAGTATGTCGAGTGTGAGGAAGAACAAACCTTGTATCACCAGGAAACATAAGTCGGTGCCATCTAGGGATCGAATGGTTCATAAAAAACTGATGTAAGCTTGAATGAAAGTAGAATCGATGAGAAAGTAGACAACCCAAATTAAAACCTTATCCAGTAGAATCGATTTGAGAGTGAGTGTTGGATTTCTTGCTTCCTTTTCCTGGTTTGCTTACCCTTCGGTTACCCTAGTCAATCGATTCAAGATTTCACAAAAAAACCCTAGGTCGCGACTGATAGAGACAAGAAGGATTGGTCGAAGGTAGGATTGGATCCGATTTCAAAGAGTAATAGTAATTTCACTGAAAACCCTTTCCCGGTTCATTTGACCTTTGATTTACCTCAGTCGATCGATTCAAGCTTTCAATATAAACCCTAGGTAGCGACCAAGAGAGACAAGAAGGCTTGGGCGATGGTAGGATTGAATCTGATTTCAAATAGTAACAATAGATTTCAAAGAGGACTTGGAAATCACAGAGCTTGAATAATTAGGTCAAAATATGGAAAGACAGTGGGTGGAAACAATGGAGAGGAGAACATGAGGCGGGGTTTTTAATTTTTTGGGAATTTATTTCCCCTTAGCTGTTAAAAACGAAGCACGCGCGTTTAAAGAAAAAAAAATTATAAAACGACATTCTTAGACGATACGCTTTTATGATAGGTGCCCTCCGTGTTTTTTATTTTTATTATTTGGACACTAAATTTAGGGGCACGCAAAAATGCGTGTCCCGAATCCCTCAGCTTGTGGGAGAGATGACATTATTTTTAGGGTACCCACTATTGCGTATCGTGAAACAGTGCGTGTCATGGATTGCGCGTCGTAAAAGGCTGTTTTTCTAGTAGTGTAGTTAGATAGTTAGTTTCGAAACTTGTAATGAAATAAATGTAATTGACTTTTGGTGATTAAATAATGGAGATTTATTTATGAGTTGGATTACTACCTTCTGTCTATTATTTATTTTGTGTTTCATTTTTGCATGTTTTACTTCCCGAATAATTGGGTTGTTCAAACATCCACAGTCAATCATACTTTTGGAAGTAAGTAGTGAATCAAGAATGTCACGAATTAGATTGTAGATTGGCTAAAGACTTTTGGACATGGCAATAGTGTTGCTACAATATTCATGAGTACTTTGAAATAGAGATTTAAGTATTGGATTAACCCACGCTCAGAGAATTTTTTCATGGAATTTTTCAAAAGTATTTTTAAGATGATAATATCTTATAATCCTTATACAGAGATATATAAGTTGTTTAGAAATTGGTTGTGCATTGATGATACGTAAATGAACCAGTAACTTGATGTTATAAAATGTATTGTTGTGCATGATTTGGTGAGTAAATATTACAAGCATATAAATCAAAGTTTATATGTTCCTTTTCACCCTTCAAGGGAAAAAGCGATATCTTTGGGCCCCTAGATGATTTGGTGTTGACTTATAATGTCGGGCCCGACAAGGACTAAATTGATGTGTTTGATTAGTAGTTCTTTGTCATTACAAAATCAGAAATCGGGAAACAAAGTATTGGACAATGAGATTGATTATGTTCTATGTCTCATGTCTGGATGATATCTTGAAGAACATAGGATTATATGACCACTTATCTTATGGCACGTAACTAACTAGGTCAGAGTTCGACAACAGCTTTTGAGAGCTACAATTTGTTCATCGGTTTAGAAGAACATAATGGAAGTTATAGTTATTAGACTTATCTAAGTGGGAGACTGTTGGATTAGGTTTCTAAGCCCATAACTATAATTGGTATACACTTGAATTGATAGTGGCACAATCCTTTTGGGTTTCCCTCAAGACTAGGAACTAGACAGGATATTTTTGGAGAGAGAGATTGATTTATTATTTGTTAATAAATTGAAATAAATAATTTTTTTAATATATTATGGGAATAACATATTAATTAGAAATAGTAATACTTAGTTAATATTTAATCAAAAATTAATTGGAATTAATTTTCGGATTAAAAGGATTAAGGGGCTGAAGTGCAATTGTTCAATAGTTGAGAAAGAGGCAATCTAGAACCATCCATTAGGCTTGGATGGTTTCTTGAAGCCTAAGGGATTCTAGAATAATCCTTGGTGGATAATCAGGAAAGTGGATAATTACCCAGTTCAAGATAATCTCGAATTTGGGCTTATCTAGGGTTTCCTGACTGCACTATAAATAGAGCCTCAACCCTTAAAATTTTGGCCACCTGTTCCTTTGAAGTGATAGCCAAATTTTAGAGCCTCTCTCCTCTTCCTCAATCATCTTCCATTAATAGTGTTGGGTGTGAACCACTAAAGGCGTAACATTTGTGATGCTTGCTCTCAAGGCTTTAACAATACAAGGATTTGCATTGTTACTACTAAATAGGAATCAAGGTATGATTCTTCTAACCCTATTTGTATTTTTTTTTTAAATATGCTAGTGCTCTAGGGTTTCTATTTTTTTTGTTCAAAGTTGTATGTTCAATTAGAGAAAACATAGATCAAGTATTAGGGTTGCATAAACACATAAGAATTATATGTTTTGCATAATACCCATTAGAAACTCACTAATGATAGGGAATAAAATAGATTAATGGACATATAATGCATGAGATATGACAATTTGAAAATGATGTGTCCAAGACATGAAACAATAAAGATTTTCCAACCACCCACGTTTAAGACATTATAACTCAAGATTTAAGCACTTCTAGGACTTAAAACAAGTCAGGTAAATGAATGATATAATAAACCTAACAAGTTTTCAAAACAAAAACAATCATCAAATTCAGAGTTAAATTGAGTGAGTTAAAGCAACATTTAGAATACATGAAAGTTGTGTTCTTGACAAGGTTTCCATATCGAAAAGAACACTACTAGGAAATAGACCTTTAATGACATATGAACTGGACACTCACTAATCTTGTGACAAAAAAATATTTCTTGTGACATAAAAAAATATTTCATAAGAAAATGTCATATTTTTAAGATATGAAGGATTTACGACAAAGATTTTGTTTGTCATGTTTTACCGTCGAATTATAACAAAAAAACATGGAGTACACTTTAATAAAATATGCATGTTGTCTTCAAGTGTCGTTTTTTATTTAACTATCCTCTTTCTACTTTCCCTAATAACATTGTTCCTGATGAAAGAATCGACTAAGTCTAGGGTTTCGTTGCTCCCAAAATCACACCTCGTGCCACTTAGGGTACCCATCGTTTACCACCGGTTACTATGTCAACAGTGAACCACTGAATCGATTGTCATAACCATTCACTTTCAGCCTCACCATATGATATTATGTAAGGTCACACCTTGTGATGTGATGAGTCAAACAAACGACACAATGATATATCAACGTCAGCGTTTACTACATCTACATCACCAACGTATCAAGCTTGTCAGCATCAGCTTATAGTACAGTTATCTGATTGTAATCTTTTGTATATTAGGTAATGATGTAGATAAGTATAGAAAAGTTCACAAATCCAGTATCTATGTGATAAGATTGGTTCTTAGTATAGATTAGATGTAATCCCTTCAATTAAGGGATTCACATGTATAGATTAGTATATATACAACATTAGGGAAAACCCTAATATAGTGATCGTGGCTTTGTGTCAATCGTCTTTGTGACAAACCTGTCTTCTTGGTGAAGACAAAACCCTTTCTTTGTCAAAGAAACAATTTGGAGAACTTCTATGTTATTAACTTTTTGTTTATTGTTTTTCTTAAATTAGTTTTACGTTTTTTCTTAATACTTGAAGTGTATCCGATCAATAGAAACCTTCAATTAGTAACAACGCAGGTTTTTGATACACAAAGTAATCGCGTCAACTTCTTTTACTCCAAAATCAACTGTTTGCAACAAGATTCCTTCGTTTGATAAACATAACTTCTCTGCATGGAAATCAAAGGACATGGAAGCTCTCTATTTCATGGACATTGTTATGCTCGATATTATCAATAAAGGTCATATCACCGTTATGCATCAATCATCCAGTGATGGCGTATCTGGTAGCAAGATAAAAGGGAAACCTGTTCCCGGATTCAAAAAAGAAGAGAAGAGGATTCTAAATCTAGATGTAAAGGCGAGAACTACTATTTGAAAGTCACTCCTATTTTTTGTCTATCGTTTGGTTCAAAATTACTCAACAACTCAAGAGATGATGATCACTCTATCATCTGCTTTTGAAAAAAGAAAACTCCTTAGACGATGAATGTAAGTGTCTCATGGCTCAGATTATTGAACCACACACTGACACTAATCATGATAGTGTTGAGATCCTTGATGCTGATCCTCCCCACACTGCAAAGGACCTCAAGTCAGAATGGGACGATACCTTAGTGTATCAGGGCAAAGAGCATATTGGTATTTAGACAACAACTGTTCAAGGCATATAAGATGATTCAAGTCTCTCTTGGAAGAATTCATAAAGAAGGATGTTTCGAGTGTTACATATTGAGACAATGGAAAAGAAGCTACAAAGGGATATGGATCCATCAAGTGCAATTCTATTGTTTTCAATAATGTCCCTTATGTGAAAGGTCTTTAGCATAATATCATTTCTATTAGCAAACTATGTGATACTGGTTATGAAGTTTTATTTAACAAGAGAGAAGGAAAGGTTGTTGATCAAAAGAATTTCATCGTTCTTACTACAAATCGAAAAAACAATATTATGTTCTGGATATGTTTTCTGTTGACAACTCTATTTGTCATTATTTCTTCTCTCGTGCTTAGTCTCGTCTAAACTGGTTGTGGCACAAGAGGCTATCACATCTGAACTTCAAGAACATTTTCTAGATGTTAGGGAATCAACTTGTAAGAGAAATTCCTAAAATGTAGTTTGTCAAGGATAAGCTATGCTCAACGTGTGAAAAAAGGAAGAAAACTAAGTCTTCCTTTAAGCAAAACTCATGATCTTCTATTATCAAACCTCTTCATGTAACGTCGTGATTTTTACCATAATTTTTTTCTTTTTAAAACATTTATTTAACAGAATACGTTAGCGGAAGACTTAGTTTTTTTTTATTCAAAACATGTTCAAAACCACAACCTTACTTCAAAAATTCAAACATAATTCCAAACCATTTAAAATGTAAACAATAGTACTTTAAAGTAAATAATCAAAAACATGTCCAAGAGTGGTATCGTTAATATGAATCTACTACCCATAATAACCCGTCTTACCAAGGCCAATCTTTTAAACTGCCTGCACCAATCATAAGGCACAAAAGAGAAATGATACAAGTGTCAGCCCTTGTTGAGTGAGTTCATAAAGTTGCACATAAAACATACAAACCCTAAATGGGTCAATCATTCATTTTATGATGAAACATAAAAATGATAGACAAGTAAAGATAGCAATACAACCCCATAATATAGTTAACCAGTCATATATTCCACTACATACATGCTTAAATGTTCAACCGCAATTCTACCACATAACATATATGATCGACCAAATACCATATACACAACTGAATAGCATGTAAACAATGACATGTCATATATAGATAACCTTTACTTCTTCAACCTTTTATTAATAACCAACCTTTTGTTATATATTCAACCTTTTAATATACAACCAACCTTTGTTTTATATTCAATCTTTTAATATGCAACCAACCTTTTGTTACATGTTCAACCTTTTAATATGCAACCAAACTTTTGTTACATGTTCAACCTTTTATTATATCTATCCAACCGATTGATAGAAAAATGTCCCTTAGTGCTACCTAGCCCAAGAGAAACACCCCGTTCATTACTTGTGTGCACGACAAGTCGAATGCTCTAAGTGGCTCATGACTTCCACCGGAAACACCAACCCGTGACTCCACTTTCGCTACTCCGACTTTGCAAAGTACAAGTACCTCGCAGTGTCGTTCTTGATTGGTACAAACGGTGTCAATTCTACTGATACACCTCCCGATTCCCACGTGATGTTTGTGCTGGCCGCGAACGAGGGACCAACATCACTCCAGCCCTTGAACACCAAAGTGCCCGCAGACCATGTGTCACACGGTCATCTAGAAAGACCAGAAACTAACAACCGTTATGGCTATAGCTCTTCCTATAGGTACTCTTTCAACCTAGTAGGTACCCTCAATGATTCAAATAAGGTTTTAGGCAAAGATCATGAACTACCCAAACCCTCTACGCATAACCCCAAAATGTCATTTATACATTAAGTAAGGCATGTAATTCATACAATATAAGTGTGTATTTAACATGGAATATATTCATAACCAACACATCAAATCACTTCCATACATCATTCTATCAGGTAACTTAAACTAGTGTCATATACATCAAGTTGTCACAACTAGCCTTTTTGGCTAGGAAATTCCGTCCTCAGGTAAGCAAGGACGATTGTGAGACTTGTGCTAACACCCCTAAGTGTTCAATATGAGTTCCTAATGAGTATTAAAGTGTTAGAATACAAATCTCTCCAGTTATAGTGAATCTCTCCCAAATCTCTCCAAGTATGTGAAATCTCTCCCAAATCTCCGTAGGTATGTGAAATCTCTCCAAGAATACTGATGTAACGCTCTAAAATTTCAATCAATTTAAACTTTTCAAAAACAAACCAGTTTCATTAAGTTATTACAAAACAGTTTTCAATACAATTATTATCAGAGTTTTCCCAGAACCACATCAAAAAACATAACCATGAGGAGCGGTACGATCACGCCTTTGCCTTGCCACGGTCTCCTGAAGAACCTGAAAAACATTAAACCACAACTGTAAGCCCGAAAGCTTAGTGAGATACCCCCAAAATACCAACCACATATACCATACATGCACAACATGCCATATCATAACAAAACACAGAACAACCATGCACTTCGGGTCTACTGTGTGACTGGTCCGCCGCACCGGCCTTCAGTCCACCTGGTCCACCCTCTGAGTCTAGCCATATACATCGACTCTATAGTGTGATTGGTCCGCCCACACCGGGCCTTCAATCCACCTGGTCCACTCTCTGAGTCTACAGTATGACTGGTCCGCCCGCACTGGGCCTTCAGTCGACGTGGTCCGCCCTCTTGGGGCCTACAGCCTATCCGGACCACTCGCTGGGCCTTCGGGATAATCGGTCCGTCCTGGGTATGTTGTCTTACAGCACAAAGCAGGACCCGCCTCAACCCAACCCCAGTCCAACAACCATGTGCACATAAACATTCAATCATATAACAATTCACACCCAATCAAACCCATCTAGCAGATCACATAGCATAACATCATCCTAACCAGGATACCGACCTAACCGGTCACTAGCATAAACCATCCTTACTACCAGGATGCAACATAGCAAAGCAATAACATAACAACGATACCCGCCGAGTCACCCCGAGACTCGCCGAGTGCCGTAGACCCTGTCGATATAGTGAGGATAACTCACCTGCAACTGTTGACCGAAGAGATAAGACCAAGCTGCTCTGACCACTGACACGATCTCCACCACTAGCCAACACCAAAACACTGAACTCAAAAACAATTTCCAATAATTACCAAAATGCCCCTGAAAGTCAACTGGTCAACCCTTGGTCAAAGTCAAAGTCAAAGTCCACCTCCTGATTGACTCTACTCGCCGAGTCAACACGATGACTCATCGAGTCCCCATGCTCAGAACTTCCCCAATCCGCGACTCAACTCGCCGAGTCACCCCGAGACTCGCCGAGTCCCACAACTCTGAGTCACCTTGCACTCAACTCACCGGGTCCTCCCTTGACTCACCGATTCACGGCTCAACCAGAAGGAGGTTAGGACCTCATGACCAGACTCGTCGAGTCCAAGAACAGACTCGCCGAGTCCAAGGCTATCTTCAACCAACTCGCCGAGTTGTTCTTCCAACTCGTCGAGTTCCTGCCCATCTTCAAGCAACTCGCCGATTACACCCTTGTGACTCGCCGAGTACCCTTAGGTCTTAATCCATAAAGAGGTTTTCCAGGCCATGCAGATGATCCAAACCATAGATCTACCCTTCTACAACCTATCCATCACGTAAAGTGGCAAACTTTACGTGAATCCAATGAGATCTAAGCATATAACACTCTAGGGTTAGGGTTTGGGACAAGATGGCTTCACCAACCACTCAAGAACAGGGACTTTAATGCACTCTAGACCTTCTCTATTCCAGATCTAAGGTAGCAACCTCAGATCTAACCTCCAAACTCAAAGTATCACAAGCTTTGCTTTCCAAAAACTCCAAAATGATGAATCTAGAAGAATAACAGCCCAAACAACGAAATAATACCTCAAACGAAAGATCCAACATAAGAGAAATTCAAATCCCCTTTTCTCCAAGCCTCTTAACTCTCCAAGATCCCTTCCAAAATCTCTTTTCCAAGGTTCAAATGGTCTCACATCACTCACAAACGTGCATTAGGGTTTTCTGGACTTCAAGAGAGGGTAAAGAGGCTAGGGAGAGGGTATAATGTCCTTTATATTGGGCTCATCCCCCGAAATTAGGGTTTTCTCCACATAGCACCAACTCGCCGAGTCCAGCCGTCGACTCGCTGAGTTGGCCACTTAACACGCGACCAGAATTGCGACCCTACTCACCGAGTCCACCCATGGACTCGTCGAGTTGCCCATTCACATTTTCACTTTGAACCCTGAACTTCCACTCCTGAACTAGGGATGTTACAATTCTCCCCCACTTAAATTAGGCTTTGTCCTTGAAGCCTGCGGCAACACTACTCCAAAACTACTCTCGCAATGCACCACCTGGCATTAACCAGACCAGGTTCCTCAAAACACAACCACCGAAACCCATAACCCAACTTTCTACTTGCGGTGTCCTGACCACCGCTTCAAGCCGGCCTTTGGCCTCATCCTCTTATAACCACACTTATCAACCGAGTACCACTCCATGATACTTCACTTGCTCCAAATCACAACAATCACTTGACTCATACGAGCTAGAAATAACCCTGAACCACCGGGATCCCGATCTGAGTCCAACTTCATCCACTCCATGCTGACAGGATGACATATCCTTCAGCCTCAGAGCAACTCCCATGAGTTTTCCTCCGCAATCTCATACCCATGCTGAACTGGCTCTAGCATCCTCGAGTTGGGAAAACCCGATACACCGACGACACCTCTAAACATCCCCCAGGATGAATTTCCACCACATACATAATTCCTTGGCCAAATCAAACTGGGAATCCAAGTCTCCATCCCTACATCCCTTCTGAGCCTCTTGGCTCTACACCCTCGGAATCCCTTCCGTGACCTCAGCAGACATCCAACCCGGATGTGATTCCATCCCACCGCCGCAACATACTGCTCAAAAACCATAATTGGAACACTCCAATCATACCTCCGCACTACTGCTTTCACTTCCGAGAACTTACACTCCCTCTCGGAGCTACATTCCTTTCCTTTTCCTTACCAAGGAAATCCACTTGGCTGCCTTGACACTACCACAAGTGCCATGGTGCATACCCAATACTACACCATTCCCTTATAGCATAACCGCTATCTCATGCACCACACATGCTCTGAATCCTCGAGTCCATGCACTACCTTCCACTAATCACGATCAATACCCATGGCCAGACCTTCTGATGCTAACACATCGCGACATACTCACTCCAAATCCTCATACATACCTATCAACGCATGCAGAGTCTTCAGCATGACTGGACCGCCTTACCAATCCTTCAGCCAATACGGACCACTCTCAGAACCTTCAACAGGTATGGACCACCCTCCAGCGCCTTCGACCTGACTGGGCCGTCCTCCAAGCCTTCGGCCTGACTGGTACACCCACTGGCCTTCAGTCTATCCGGACCGCTCAACTAGCATTCATCATTCCGAGTTATCCCTCCAGGAAAACTCTCCCATGCATATTGTTCTAGCCCTCTAGGGGTTCCGAACTCTATCTCCATCCTGCATACTCAATCCCGACCCGATCCCAAGCCTTCCACAATCAATCACCCTTTCTCACAAAACCCTTGGTCTGTATCCCGCCACGTCTTCTTGTCACTTATTCATACCAGCCTACGCTCTTGGCTGACAGAACCACTGCTGAATCCCAACAGCTAACAACCTCTCATGCTTATCGATCTTCCAGAGGATTTCCAATTCTCCCCACTTAGAGCACTGACTATCAACCACCGGTCGCCATCACCGACCTCCCTTAACAGCCCTACACAACACAATCCCTTATACGCAAACTGATTCCCACTAGAACGAGAAACCTTCACAAAATTACATATCAACACAGATCGTCACGGACATCGAAAGAAACCTGACATTCAGCAACCCACTCCTCAGATTGCAGATGTTACCCGAAATTCAGACCAAAAGACGGATTTCCCACTAATAATCCTCACGAATGGTAACCAACGAAATTCCCAATACCAAAAATCACACAACGAGACTAGCAGAATAAACAATACTCCTTAATAATCGCAAGATAACAAGATATCAAGAAAGAAACATACCCGCAGCTGCATCCGGCACTGCCCTGACCTCCTCTGCTTTAAGCTGAAAAGCACGACCCTAAGCCCTTGGGGGCTCCGCTCCACCCTGACCTCCACCCATAATCCTCAAAGTGGCCGGTGCTGGAGCTTGCACCGGTCCTGCAGCAAGCTGTGGACAGTTGACCCTCAAGTGTCCAACCTGATGGCAGTGATAACAAATCCTCAAATCCTGAATCGGGGCTATCTGCCAACAACCCCGCACATACTGCCCCTCTCTCCCACACTTGTGGCATGCACCATCGGACCTACAAACTCCAGTGTGACCCTTCCCACACTTCCCACAAGTGCGGCTGCTCTGATCTCCCAATCTAGAATCAACGGTATTGGACCGTTTCGGCGCCGGCTGCGACTGTGTCGGGGCCTGCCTCTGCTCTCTCAACTGCAACTCAATCTCCAACTCACGCCGCCTGGCGGCCTCCTGCAACTCTAACAAGGTATCGCACCTCTACATAGACACAAACTGCCTGATATCCCTCTTGAGCATACTCAGATATCGAGACATCTGAGCCTGCTCTGAAGCAAACTCAGGGCGAAACATCTCCCTCTCAGTGAAAATCCTGGTGATCTCCGTCACCGACTCCGAGTCTTGCTTCTGCTCCAGGAACTCCTGAGCCAATCTCTCCCTCTCAACCTGCGGAACATAACGAGTGCTAAACATCTCTCGAAACTGATCCCAAGAAACCACAGCCCTCTACGCATCCGAAAATGACCTCGTGGTCAATCTCCACCAATCCTTCGCCCCGAGCCTCAACAGGTTCAAAGCACACCTCACCCTCTGATCAGCAGGGCATGAACATGTGAAGAAACACCCATCCACGTCCGACAACCATCTCACAGCAACGATCGGATCCTGAACCCCATCGAAGGTAGGGGGCTTCGTATTATCGAAGTCCCGATACTGAAAACTACGACCGGCTCCTCCTCCTGCCGCTGCTACAACCGTTGTAGCTGCCGCGGCAGCCGTCTCTGTGAGAGCCGCATAGCACTCATCAAAATACTTAACCATGGCAGTCTTGATCGCCCCAAATAGTTTCGGCAACTTGGCCCGGAACAACGCAGCAACCTCATCATGTAGGATCTCACGAATCCTAGCATCCAACTCGCCTGTGCTCATCTGACCAATAACCTCGGGCGGTACTGACCCACCCTGACCGCCCTCTCTTGCTCCCGATCCTGACCCGGATCCACTCCCAGCATGCCTCGTAACCACCATACTGAAAAACATCACAAGATCTCAGATACTTCCCACTAACCCGGGAATCAACCCCCAACCCAACCCTAGAGGTTGTGGCTTC
This sequence comes from Lactuca sativa, assembly GCF_002870075.4. Classification (NCBI taxonomy): domain Eukaryota; kingdom Viridiplantae; phylum Streptophyta; class Magnoliopsida; order Asterales; family Asteraceae; genus Lactuca; species Lactuca sativa. The sequence continues at coordinate 87,530,845 of NC_056625.2, read as the reverse complement.
TTTGATACGCGTATGGGTCCTGTGCTTTCAGTAGTACGGGCCCATACTACCTTCCACACCTACCCATATTTATATCAATTATCACCACAACACCCTAGCGAAGAACATACATAACAAGCACTCAACCCTTACTCCTAGAGGAACACTGGAAATCTCACACGGAAGAGACTCTAGGCTAGCAGGCATCAAAAATCAGGCAACGTTAACATGAAATCCTGAAGATCCCTAGCCTAGTACTAGCATGCTGTTCTATCATAGCTAAAAAAAACAAATATCATGTATGGTATTTTGGGGTTACTTACTGGCTCCGGCTGATCGTACCTCCGCGTCTTCCTTTACTTATTTGAAAACCATTTTAAATTCTCTTTTGAAAACTCTCCTTGATTTGAGATTGGATTCACACGAATGTTCCTCCAATTCACTCAAACCAAGGCTCTGATACCAACTTGTAACGCTCTAAAAATTTCAATCAATTTAAACTTTTGAAAAACAACCCAGTTTCATTAAGTTATTACAAAAAGGTTTTCAATACAATTATTATCATAGTTTTCCCAGAACCACATCATAAAACATAACCATGAGAAGCGGTTCGATCACGCCTTTACCTTGCCACGGTCTCCTGAAGAACCTGAAAAGCATTAAACCACAACTGTAAACCTGAAAGCTTAGTGAGATACCCCCAAAATACCAACCACATATACCATACACGCACAACATGCCATATCATAACAGAACATAGAACAGCCATGCACTTCGGGTCTACTGTGTGACTGGTCCGCCGCACCGGCCTTCAGTCCACCAGGTCCACCCTCCGAGTCTAGCCATATACATCGAGTCTACAGTCTGATTGGTCCGCCTGCACCGGGCCTTCAATCCACCTAGTCCACTCTCTGAGTCTACAGTATGACTGGTCCGCCCGCACTGGGCCTTCAGTCGGCCTGGTCCACTGTCCGAGCCTCGACACGTCTGGTCCTCCCTCTTGGGGCCTACAGCCTATCTGGACCGCTCGCTAGGCCTTCGAGATAACCAGTCCGCCCTGGGTATGTTGGCCAACATCACAAGCCAGGACCTGCCTCAACCCAACCCCAGTCCAACAACCATGTGCACATAAACATTCAAGCATATAACAATTCACATCCAATCAAACCGATCTAGCAGATCCCATAGCATAACATCATCCTAACCAGGATACCGACCTAACCGGCCACTAGCATAAACCATCCTAACTACCAGGATGCAACATAGCAAAGCAATAACATAACAACGATACCCGGATCACAATCCGATAAAGGGCCGGCCTTGGTGCCGTAGACCCTGTCGATATAGCGAGGATAACTCACCTGCAACTGTTGACTAAAGAGATAAGACCAAGCTGCTCCGACCACTGACACAATCTCCACGACTAGCCAACACCAAAACACTGAACTCAAAAACAATTGCCAATAATTACCAAAATGCCCCTAAAAGTCAACTGGTCAACCCTTGGTCAAAGTCAAAGTCCAAGTCAACCTCCTGATTGACTGTACTCGCCGAGTCAACATGATGAGTCGTCGAGTCGCCATGCTCAGAACTTCCCAAATCCGCAACTCAACTCGCCGAGTCACCCCGAGACTCGCTGAGTCACACAACACTGAGTCCCCTCGCACTCAACTCACCGAGTCCTCCCTTGACTCACCGATTCATGACTCAACCAGAAGGAGGTTAGGACCCCACGACCAGACTCGCCGAGTCCAAGAACAGACTTGTCGAGTCCAAGGCTATCTTCAACCAACTCGCCGAGTTGTTCTTCCAACTCGTCGAGTTCCTGCCCATCTTCAAGCAACTCGCCGAGTACACCCTTGTGACTCGCCAAGTACCCTTAGGTCTTAATCCATATAGAGATTTTCCAGGCCATGTAGCTGATCCAAACCATAGATCTACCCTTCTACAACCCATCCATCACGTAAAGTGGCAAATATTACGTGAATCCAAAGAGATCTAAGCATATAACACTCTAGGGTTAGGGTTTGGGACAAGATGGCTTCACCAACCACTCATGAACAAGGACTTTAATGCACTCTAGACCTTCTCCGTTCCAGATCTGAGGTAGCAACCTCAGATCTAACCTCCAAACTCATAATATGACAAGCTTTGCTTTCCAAAAAATCCAAAATGATGAATCTAGAAGAATAACTGCCCAAACAATGAAATAATACCTCAAAAGAATGCTCCAACAGAAGAGAAATCCGAATCCTTGCAAAGCCCCTTGCTCCAAGGCTCTTAACTCTCTAAGATCCCTTCCAAAATCTCTTCTCCAAGGTTCAAATGCTCTCAAATCACTCACAAACGCACATTAGGGTTTTCTGGACTTCAAGAGAGGGTAAAGAGGCTGGGGAGAGGGTATAATGTCCTTTATATAGGGCTCATCCCTCGAAAATAGGGTTTTCTCCACACAACACCAACTCGCCGAGTCCAGCCGCCAACTCGCCGAGTTGGCCACTTAACACGCGACCATATTCGCGACCCTACATGCCGAGTCCACCCATGGACTTGCCGAGTTGTCCATTCACATTTTCACTTTGAACCCTGAACTTGCACTCTTGAACTCGGGATGTTACAAGTGAATCTCTACCAAATCTCCCTAAGTATGCGAAATCTCTCCAAGAATAGTGAATCTCTCCCAATTCTCTCTAAGTATGTGAAATCTCTCCAAGAATAGTGAATCTCTCCCAAATCTCTCCACGTATCTCAAATCTCTCTCAAATCTCCCTAAGTACCTTCCTTAATCGAAAACAACTTAAAACCGGAAGAGGAAACCCCAAAAGGACCCTCTTGGTCCTGAACCTCTTGGTTCGGAACCCTCTTGGTCTGGAACCCTCCTGGTCTGGAACCTCTTAGTCTGGAATGTCTCCAAAGGAATCCAAGAGGAAGCTCATCTCGGAAGCCTCTCATTCGGATAGGTTCGCAGTTTCGGAAGTCTTTACCCCACTTCGGTTCAGAAGCACCTCGGTCCGGACCATTGATCGCTTCTGACTTCAGAACTTCGCCTGATGACTTCGGAAAGTACTGTTCACTTCGGAACTTGTCCTGCGATTCCGGAACTCCTTGCCATCCAGCTTCGGACCCTTGCAGCCTTCATCCTTTTCTCCGGAATTTAAGATATAGCTCTGGAATGCTAAGGAAAGACTCGGAATTCACCCTAGAGCTCCGGAATTCACTATTTAGCACCGTATTTTGGACTATTCTGGACATTTTTATCATTTTGGGGTATTTTGAGGTCGGGAATCCCACTAAACTCGTTTTTTTTAACTAAGACCCCTAAAACCTGTATTTTATGCCAAATTTAATTATTTAAATTATATTTACATAAAATAAAAAGTTTAGGATTTAGGAAAACCTTATCCTAAATCCTAAAAAGGACAATGGGATTGACTTTGTGATTTGATGAAATTCCTCATTTCCCATGCAAATCACAGTATTCCATGCTTTACCCACCAAATGGACCACCAGATACCCATGCACCAAAGATTCCTCCCTTTTCCTTATACTCCAAAGCAACGACAGTGAGCGAGTTTAGACTCCACTTTTTCTCTCACTTTTCCCATTTTCTCTCAAAAACTCATCTTCAAGCAAGAACAGGGGATCTTGCTGAAAGGAAATTTCTCAACTTCTTCCCGGGAAATTTTAAGGTAAATTCCTCCACTCATCTAATATTTTATAATATTTCAAGGTGAATCCGTATTATTTTATTCATAATAATATGTGATGATTATCCTTAGGAAAACATCCCTCCCAGTGAAGTTCTTCATCTCAGCCAAGAGTTTAAGCTTGAGACCTTCACTCCATAACTCCAAACAGCTCCTCAACCAACTCAAGGTGAGCTTCATACCCCACCTTTTTCAATGTTTTAATGTTTTTGGGGGATAGTACAAATCAAATCTTGCCTAAACTCTTAAATGATTACATATATACGTATGTTTGTATGTGTGTGTGAAATATTATTAAATTAATATTTTAGTAATACACTCATGGACGTAGGATTTATCAATTTCATAAAGAACAAAGGATACTTTGTGCGAAAGAGCTTCCCAACTATTGAGTGTGTCCAACTTATCCCCTTTATCTATGCTTTCATGTCTAAAGATAAAAGTTATAAAAAGGGACCTTACTAGTGGACACCATTTCTAGTGATTTTTCGAAAAAAAGAAACTTTGTGACTATTTTGCAAACTATCAGGGAGTATTTTATAAATATTCAACATAAAAGTTTGCGTCAAGAAATTACACAAATACAACCTTTAAGACAAAGATATTTTCATGTCATAAACCGTTGTCGTAAAACCTCCAACAACATAAGTAGTGTTCTATATGTCATAAAACAGAAAATGCGTGTCATAACCGGCAGTTATAAATTTATACAAATTATAACTTGACACTTTTCTCTTGACTAAAATGACTTGTTTTTCAACAAATGAAAAGGAACGAACACGAACACCCAGTTAACGAGCACAATCAACGATATTGAATGAGAATGATATTTCTATTCAATGAGTACGAATTTCATTATTTATCTAACAAATAATGGATCTCTAACGATTGCTCAAAAGGTTGTTAATATTCTAGTCAGAAAAATCTTAAAAGTACCTAAATATAAAAATATTAGTGTACGTCTAAGTCCTGTAAGGAGTTATAGCCAGAGTCTCCTGGAAGGAGAGCGGGAATTTGTGTATAGATCTTTACGGGGTTGACACCCCACACCTTCGTTGTTCGATACAGCTAGACAGGCCAGTCTAGGGTGAAAAATCTATTTTCCAAACCGAGGGCGCCTGAGAAACGCCAATACAGGAACTCCATCATAATTATTATGGTTATAACGACTCACTATAATATGTTATATTAACTAGAAATTTATGTAAGGAAAAACCTCATAAATAAATTTTGACACATTGAGTTGATTGTCCTATACGTGATAGGTTATGGTCCGCATTTGTTGCGTTGACTGTCCTTTCTTTTCACCGTGTAGAATGTCCACAATTGCCATGATTCTTTATCCTAACAAGCATAGAGTCGAAATACTACTCTTATACAAAGTAAAAAGTGTAGGACTCTATGGAAAACGATTTTCTACGATCTCGATAACGATAAACTAGAACTTACGAATATTTTATAGCAGAAAATATAGGATTTTCTGGAGAAAACGATTTTTCTACGATTTTGATAACAATAAACTAGCTTAGACATATACATAGTTGGAAACTAGAACTTACGAATATTTTATAGCAGAAAATATAGGATTTTCTGGAGAAAACGATTTTTCTACGATTTTGATAACAATAATCTAGCCCACACATATACATAGTTGGAAACTAGAACGCACACACTAAATTTTACTCGATAAATGGAACAAGATTTTCAACCATATTTCCTTTTTGAAAATAAGGGATTTTTCTCGAAACGGTTGACTATTACTATTCAAAAGAACTATTCTCGGACACAGATCGCTTTTACAAACCACACTACTTTTCAAAATCACTTCTGATAAGGATGAATAAAGTAAGTCATGCACACACATATCCATGATTTTCAAGACAAGACTTCAAACGATTTCATAGAAAATATCGGATTTTCTGAAAGTACAATAATAACGATTCTAAACAAGTGTAAATGATTTTATACAAAAAAATGCTTATGAACTCACCAACTTTTTAGTTGACTCTTTTCAAAACGACTTGTATTATCAGGTAGTAACAAGGGACGCTGATTGCAAGACCATTTAGCTGTAGTTTGGATTCTTTTCTACTTATGTATATTTTGTGTAACTCGAAGAACAAATACAATATGTAAACAACGTAAGTTTTTTATCTCAATGTATGCTGTTTGAATTGCTCTGTTTCATATATATTCAATTGTTATGATACTGGACGCTGATTGCAAAACCATTTAGCTGTAGTTTGGATTCTTTTCTACTTATGTATATTTTGTGTAACTCGAAGAACAAATACAATATGTAAACAATGTAAGTTTTTTATCTCAATGTATGCTGTTTGGATTGCTCTGTTTCATATATATTCAATTGTTATGATACTGCACAATGAAGTCACCCGCCTCCGGACGTTTCCACCGTCTAGTCCAGGGGTGTGACACAAGTTCATCAAGGTGTAAGCAACATAGCAATTAGGTCATAACATGGCAATAGCACAGAGCATATAGTAGCATCACTAATATCATATCATCGTCAGGCACATGTAATGACATGGTCATCCTAAAGTGAATCAAATCACCATCAACAGATTGCACGTTTCAAAAATGCAACCTTAGTGAGTTAAAACTATGAACTCACCTTTAGTCTTGATGAAATCTTCCTTCTATTCCAAGTCTTGAACTCACTTGAAGTTCTCAAGGCTCCACCTAAACACCACACATAACATTCAATTAACAAATAAAGTATATGTTTCAAACATACAACTTTATTCTAACTTTTATATTAATTTTTATATTTTCCCTGCCTGACCTCCGTTTAATGTTTTAAGCATAAAACCTAAACTACAGCTCCATTTGGGTCGACATTGAACATTATCGAAACTAGACTCGATTTCCTAGAACTTCACAAGATAGGAGCATCTTCCAATTCTGCCCAGATTAGCAGCTATAGTTCTTGCAAGATGGGGAAAAGTTGTTGTGCAGAATTCCAACATTCACCAAAAATCACTATACAATTCAAGACTTTAGGTAAATGATTATAGTTGCTCAATTTTACACACAAGATGATTGAATGATAATATTAAGACATTGATTGTGTACTTTATGAGAATACCAAACAGATGACACAAAATGTTCGAGAGTAGAATGCCTAAACATATAGACGAATGTTTAGAAAAGGTTCTAGATTTTGACCCGTAACAGCCACCTGTTCAAATCCATTTTAACACTACCAAGGACTGCAAATTATACAATATTTTTCTATATTCCATTAGTTTATACTTTTATCTTTTCAGAAAGTACTTTTAAAAGTCCAAACAACTTTTCTACAATTTTATATGATTTTTACAAAACAGACTATCTGTGCAGCTAATTTCCGACCAGTCAGTTAAAAAGGAGATTTTCGTCTAATTTGGAGGCAACAAAAAGTCCTGGAAAAATTCATGGACAAACTAGACTCAAAATGAAAACTTTGAGATTTTACGGATCACTGATACAACTTCTGATGATTTTTCTATATTTTTTTCAAAACAGGGGCAGAATAGGAAATTTTCAGAATTTTCCAGCAATGCATTGTAAGGGTTAATCGACAACTTAACCCATTAAGTCACAACCAAAATCAACTATAAAGTTGTAAGTCGATTTCTTAACAATAGCAACATGTTAAGAAGTTAAAATAACAATTTTAACCTGATGCCATGATTCAAAGTACATTGCTTATATGGGAAAAAGAAGGTATTTTGCTAAAAGAGAAAACACTACTAGGGCTTGGGTTTTCTCCACCATTGAGCCTCACATTAAGACCTTTTAGGGATTGTTTTTAGGACCTTTTGGATGGTCCAAAAAAAGGTCTTAAATGAAGGAAATTACTCACACGAATCTAAAAGAATGAAGATAACAAAAACATGAACTTGAACAAAGAAATTATTTAAGGTGTTCATAAAAATTTTGACGGCAATTAAGCCATCAAAAACACCCAAAACCAATGGAATTAAACCATATGATCTTTCAAAGGTTTCTAGGAAGAAGAAGATGAGATTGTAGTCATCAATTAGGAAGAGAAATGACAACAACAATCATCAATTGACATGGGATTTGATATATAAACACAACAAAAGATACTAGACGAGAATTTTTTACCAATTGTTGGCCAAAATCGCAACCCTCTTTCTTCTCTCTAGGATCGATGAAGCAAAGTTTCTTTCTTCCCTCCTCCTCCTTTGGTTCGTGATGTCTTCTTCCCTCTCAAGTTGTTTTTTTCTTCCCTTGCAGCTTGCGTCGCACGACCATACACACAAGGAATTGTTTTTTTTTCTTGTTTCCCCAATAAACACACACACAAGAAAAGAAGATATTGTCGTTTTCTTTTTGGACGTGAATAGGGAATGGATGCCAAGGAGAAGGATCGATCCTTCTCCTTGGGGAGTTATGCCATAATTTACCTAATGCCCTCCTCAATTGTTAAATTTAAACCCTTTCCAACCTAATCCTAGAGTCTTGACAATTAAAGTTTCCTTTTATGACATTTGTGTCCCTCAACCCTAATTACCCCATTAAACGAATTATATTTTACCCTAATAATTTCATCAGTCAATTTCATTATATTACACACCTTTTAATTTTTATTAATTCTTTTAGATATTAAATAATAATATTTTTTGTTAATTTATTCCATTTTAATCTCATAGAGCTAAAAAAATTTGCATAAATAATCCCTCGAGTAACGGAAAAATTAACGTTGTTTACAATAGGATTTTCGGGTCATTACACTTCATCTCCTAAACATGGATCTGAAGTGAATCATTATTATTAGCATTCAACTCCCCTCTGCATTTGAGAATGTTCAATCGGCCCATCACCCAAGGGTCAATAATATTTGCATCATTCATAATCATATTAGAGTTATGATTTATTCTGTCAGGTATGTAATAATTTACAGACCTTTACCAACCACAGTGACTTGGGGGCCACCTGCAATAGGATTTGGGTCTTCACAGCGCTTGATGATATTGAAACGGGCCATCCAGCCTCAAAATCATCCATCAATGATTGTGATTTCCTTTTTTATGGGAGATGCAACATCTGATAATGAAAAATTTATTATCATATCAAGAAGCAAAACATAACGACATGGTTTTGATACTATTTAACCTACCTGTTCATTTGTGTGCCTTCAAACACTAAAAGCATACACCCAATCTTGGGTAATGGTATCTGCGTGACTCTGAGTTCAATATGGTAGGATACACTGAATCTGATCATGGTGGGTGTGGTATTAATCGTAAACGCACTTCAGGAGGAGTTTAAAGGCTTGGAAATAGATGGGTATGCTAGTCCAACAAAAAGAAGACATCAGTGGCTTGTTTTACCGCTAAGGCTGAATATATTGCCGTTGGAAGGTGTTGTGCTCAGATTCTATGGATTATGAATCAGCTCTTGGTCTATGGTTTAAACTTCTCGAAGACACCCATCTGATGTGACAACTCCAGTCCCATTCAGATGATACAAAATCCAGTGCACCATTCCAAGACCATGTACATCGACATCCGTCATCATTTCATCAGGGACATAGTTCAAAAGGGAAAAATGGAGTCATTTTAGATCCCATCCACTGATCAGTTGGCTGACATTTTCACTATGGCGCTGGACGAGAAAACTTTAAACAAATTAATTACAAATATTGGCATGATTTCAATGATTTAACTGCTTTCTAATTGTTTTGATTGCTTCTGATTGCTTTCTAAAAAACACAAAAATACAAAAACATACATGTATTCTCTTTTCTCTCATATACATCTTTATGTCCTACTTAAGATTTATCTACATCTTCTTTCTTTGGATTTTGCAAGAGCTGAAAGATCTCAATGCTCTTGGTGCTGACAAAAAGAATGACATCATGTCCTCTTCTTCTTGAGGATACCCTCTTTCTCCTTCACTCATTTTTTGGATGCAAAGAGCAACCATTAAAGCAGTAAGTATTGTTTTCATTTACTGACTGATAATCCAATAAAACCTCGAATACCCTCGTGTTGATCTTGAATACACAATGGATTTATGGATTCGAGTCAGTTAACTCGTAGGTTACCACGACTACTTCTTGCTCTTTTCTTGCCCCTGATGAACATGAACCTTGGAAACCATCTGAAACGCTTCAATGATAAATGGGGTTGTCACTCTTGATTCATAATGAGATGTTTATTGATGAATTTATCTTTGCTTATGCTCTCTTTTATATCTAAAAACTCAAGGGGTAGATATTTTGGAAAATGGAAATGCATTTATGACCATTCAATTCCAATGATTTGGTGGAACGAGTCTTTATCACCTTTCTAAAAAAAAGTTTCACATATTTTGCTGTTTAAACTATTTTCGTGTTTGACTAACTCTTTTGTTTGTATTCTTATATTGTTTATTATTTTGTACCATTTTTTTTAAAAAGGAATTTGACTGTGGCGACTCTAAGCCTAGTATGCAACTTTTGACACACCATCATCCTTAGAAGCATGTTGTTGTATGAGTCCTCTGACGTGCTCGGAGTTCCCTAACTTCGGATCGGGATGCAGCTAGTTGTTGCTGCAGAGCCTCATTGGTCCTCCTCGTCCTATCCATAGCTTCTTCTAGTTGGCGAATGCGAACAGTGTTGAGATTAGAGTTTGCATCCACTTCCACAACTCGGCCAATAGCTGCTTGACCTTGCTCGACATTCCTAGCAATCCTTCGGACCATGATGAGCAAAACTCGATCCATTAATCCTCCTTCTCTTAGGTTGTAGAAGCTTCGGTCTCCATTGAAAGGTAAGGGCTGACCCTGCTCATCGCTCCATCGGTTCAAGGTTATTGCTCACTTGGGAGTGGGACCTTGAAATGTCGGGCGGGGGTTGGGGTTTGGAGCTACATGGGGTAGGTTGTTAACTTATGGCTCGGAGCTGGAGCTATCCGAAAAGCCTTCTGCATGGTGATCATCCAAAGGGATTGGGTGGTCATCTTCTGACTCCTCATCGAGCCATCCCCCATTGCCTTGGTTTGGATAGTACGGATCACCGGGATGGTGGAAGCCAACCATGCTATCTACGGGAGAATGGGGAGAGAAAGGTTAATAGATGTACTGTAACGCCTGTGTTTCCGGGCTTGCCATTTTTAGCAATGTAATAGTCTAGGTTAACCTTTGTAACCCGTTTTGAAGTAATAAGATTGTATTATTTGAGTATTATGTGTTTTGTGCTTAATTGCTTAATTATGTGGTTTGATTAATTAAGAATAAAAATAAGCGTCAAAATTTAAGTGTAAAATAAACTTAATATATTTGATTAATGTTGTAGTAATTGAAACGAGGTTTCCGAATATATATAGAACGCCCAAATCTGACTTCGTATGAGGAAGTTATGATTTATCGAAGTTCCGGCTTAGCGGTATACAGCCTGTTTTACTCGATTTGAGATCGAGCGGTTGTTAGCCGAAGCAATCTAAATGAGAATCGAAGATCTCATTGTTGGTATTGAAACGATAAAAAGTTAGGCGAGAACGGACGTCAAACGAAGAAGTTATGAATTTATAACGAAAGTTTCTGTCCCGGCCTATTAAAAATAATTAATAAAAATAAAGTCAAAATTAGCCGACGGAGTCTAAACGAAAGTCGTAGAGCGTGGTCTCACCTTCGCGTGGATATAAAGAACGTCGAAAACGGAGTTCGTATGAAGAAGTTATGAATTTCCGAAGTTTATTAATCATTTTGTATTTATTTTTAATTCAAAATTCGGAAGCATTATCCGAAGGAGTCACCGATCTGATCCGAGGTACGCCCCGCGTACTCGAGTACGCCCCGCGTACTCCGAGGGATGTCGACACTCGCACTCGAGCACTTCGGATACGTAAGCAATGACGTTTTGGGCAGTACGCCCCGCGTAACGCAGTACGCCCCGCGTACTCCGAGGCTCCAGCCTCCTATAAATAGGATGCGAGGGTTCCGGGTATTTTTGCCAATTCCCTCTCGTTTTCATGTCGAAGCTCTGCGCAAAAACCCCCGAAGCTACCCCGAAGCCCTGGTATCATACTCTAGCCCCGAGGCAAGTCCCGAGATCCCGAAGATCCCGAAAAGTGCGGTTCCCGAGTCGAAGCTCTGCCCGCGAGAAGTTAGATTTTCGAGGAGATCTTCCAGATCTGCTGAGGAATACTACTTCTATAAGCCGTAGTGCTGTCCGATCATCTTCTGATCATGTGAGTGTGTAGTTATTTTCTTCTAATACAATAATACGAAGTATTTTATATAAAAATACGTGCTATGTGTATATATTTGGTTGTGTTATGTGTGAATGTGTATTCACTCTCTTCTATCTTATAGATCTGCTTATTTCTTTATGAGATATGTGTTATGTGTGTGTGTGCCTCATCTGTTATGTGATATATGTGTTGATTAAAGCATGCTATACAGGTTTTCTTTAAACTATGTATACAAATGTATATTTTTATCTACTAATATGTTGGGTAGAACATGGGTAGACAGTTGGTGTGTAATAAACAGATGAGAGGCCTCGTTGTTGTTTGATTGAGTCATCTAGCGGAGTTTAGATGACGACCACTGGCTATTCTAGACAGTCTTGTGGAAACATTAGCAGGTTCGCCACCTGTAGGTGTTAATGAACTTGGGTGTTCATTCGCTGTACTCCATCCCCCTCATGGTTGCCTTATTTGACTTATATTGCTGAGGTACCCCCGAAGCATGTGTTGTCGCCCCGATGAAATATTCTTAGACTAGGTCCCTTATGTTAGTTGTTTTAGGGACATTAAAGTGAGAATAACGGGAATGGGTAATTGGGTTATTGTTGGTTGGTGAAAATTAAATATGATATTTATTGTGGGTTGAAAACCCTATATGCTCACCAGGCTCCCAAGCCTGACCCACTCAGTTTTAAATTGTATTACAGGTAGTGGCGGAAGGGCATGAGATGGATGAACCATCAAGTTGTTTTGTTTACAAGTCTGCATATGTTTATATTTGTTATATGACTTGTAATGTATTCGTTTATGCTTATTGGTCTGTATCGGAACATGACACCCCGAGTTTTGATTATAATGAAAATACATTTCTTTTATGAAATGCTTCGGTAAACAAGGTTTTTATCATGTTTTGTTTTTGGGAACAAATTCCGCAACTCTTTCAAATCAAAAGGATTCACTCTGAAAATATTTAAAAGCATAAATGAAAATCGGTCTTTTCTGGCCGAGATTTTGGGGATGTCACAGTTGGTATCAGAGCATTAGTTTAAGCGAACTAGGAATTTGTTGGATTTCTAGACTTAAACTTAGAATGCTAAGTGAAGTTTTGAGATGCGTGTCTGTTATGTTTTAGACACGAGCACTAGTTTATTTTAGGAAAGTTGCCTAAAATGCTTTATGTGCTAAATGTTATATGTTGCCATATATGATATTATTTGTTCGGATCTATGGTCTGTTGCCGACCGGATCTAGAAACCTTATGTGTGTAGGATTCTAAGCGTACGTCTACGATATTAGAACTAGCATGTAAACGTTTCAGAGTGATAAGGATGATTTGAATATCTATCATGATTGAGGATCTAATTTCACCTTATTCGGTGTGTAGATCAAAATGGTGAGAACAAGAAGTGGAGTTGGAAATGCTGACGAAAACAGGAATCAACCACCAGTGATTGAGCCAATACCTGTCGTAGCAGCAGCACCTGAGCCAATAACCATGGCTGGTGTGCAATTGATGATTCAGACGATGTTGGATCGTCAGATGGATGAAACTAGACGGTTGCTTCAACAAAATCGTGAAGAACTGTCGATTCGTGTGGAAGAGCCTGAACTGAATGAAGGGCACTCGGAAGGTGGAAACTTCAGTGGGTCTGTTGGTCCAGCCAACCCACCGATAGTTAGGCAAGATAACCATGAAGGAAGGAATGATGGAATGGGATGCAAGTACAAGGACTTTTTGACTTGTAAACCATCGACCTTCAATGGAAAGGAGGATCCGATTGGGGTTATGGATTGGATCTCCGAAATGGAGCTAGCCTTCATGACGTGTGGCTGCAGAGGTAAGTTGCAAACTATCTATGCCGTGCGTCAATTCCGAGGTGGAGCTGTTCGTTGGTGGAACACTCTAGGGAAGACCTTAAGCCCTAATGAGCCACTGCAATTGTCATGGGCAGAGTTCTTGGTGCAGTTCAAGCGCAAGTTCTGCTCGGCTCAAAATCTGTTGGAGTTGGAGAATAAGTTTTTGACATTGACGAAGGGTAGCATGTCAGTGGATGAATACACCAATAACTTCACCGATAAGATGGAGTTTGCCTTGCGTATCGTTCCAGACGAGCTGACAAAGGTGGATCGGTATGCGAAGGGACTTCCATGGGAGTACGAGGTGCCGGTACGTCAGGCACTTACTCTAGAGGCAGCTATCTGGGCTGCCAAGTCTGTGGAGAACATGATCAAGGGGAGAACCACCGTCAAGGTTGAGGTTGGTGAGAAAAGAAAGTTTGAAGGAACATCTGGTTCCAGTAAGAAGAGTAAATTTTCGAAATTTGATTCGAAAAAGTTTGGAGGAAAAAGGAGCGAAGCAAAGTGGTGTGATAAGTGTAAGAAAAGGCACTTTGGGAAATGTAGCGAGGATGTGACCTGCTACAAGTGTGGAAAGGTTGGACATTTTGCCAATGAATGTCCGAACAACAAAAGGATGTGTTTTGGGTGTAATGAAGAGGGGCATATTTTGAAAGACTGTCCGAAGAAGAAGGAGGCAGCTAGGCCCAACATTCCACCAAAGCCGAAGGCAAGAGCCTTCCAGATGACACTTGAGGCTGCGAAAGATGAAGCTGATGTCGCTTCAGGTACCTTTCACGTAAACGAATTACCTGCTCATATATTGTTTGATTCTGGAGCCAACTACTCCTTTATTTCGCATGAGTTTGGTAGAAAGCTAGTTTTGCCTGTTGATAGACTAAATAATGCTTTATTAGTCGAAGTAGCTAGTGGCAAGTTTGTACCTGTTAGACATCGTATGAAAAGCATCTTAATTGATCTGAATGGGAATAAGTTTCACGAGGAATTATTGCCTATCGAACTAAATGGTTTCGACATCGTCTTGGGAATGGATTGGCTTAGCGCCAATGATGCCGAAATTTTGTGCAAGAAGAAGATAGTTAAAGTAAACCCGCCTGGAAAAGATTCGTTTATGGTGTATGGGGACAAACGCAGAGTGAATTCTGGGATCATTTCTCTAATGAAAGCCAGAAAGTGTTTGACCAAGGGATGTACATCATATTTAGCATTTGTGATTGATGCTAAGAAGGAAAAGAAGGTGATGCAGAGCATTCCAGTGGTGTGTGATTTTCCGGAAGTGTTCCCCGAGGATCTTCCTGGATTACCACCTGATAGACAAGTGGAGTTCAGAATAGACTTGTTACCAGGAACCACGCCAATTGCAAAAGCACCTTATCGATTAGCACCGACGGAGATGAAGGAGCTGATGATGCAACTTCAGGAGTTGTTGGACCAAGGTTTCATTAGACCTAGTTCATCGCCCTGGGGAGCTCCGATGTTATTTGTAAAGAAGAAAGATGGAAGTATGAGAATGTGCATCGATTACAGAGAGCTGAACAAGGCAACAATAAAGAATAGATATCCGTTGCCGAGGATTGATGACCTGTTTGATCAATTGCAAGGTTCGAGCTATTTCTCGAAGATCAATCTTAGGTCAGGATATCATCAGCTGAAAGTAAGAGAGCAAGATATCGAGAAGACTACATTCAGAACTAGATATGGACACTATGAGTTCTTGGTTATGTCGTTTGGACTAACCAATGCTCCAGCAGCGTTCATGGATTTGATGAATAGGGTTTGTAATCCTTTCCTTGATGAATCCGTGATAGTGTTCATAGACGACATTCTGATCTACTCGAAAAGCCAGGAGGAGCATGGCAGGCACTTGCGAGAAGTGTTAGAAGTTTTGAAGAAGGAGAAGCTTTATGCGAAGTTCTCCAAATGTGATTTTTGGATTCGTGAGGTCCAATTCTTGGGTCACGTGGTCAACCAAGAAGGGATAATGGTTGATCCAGCGAAGATCGAAGCTGTGACGAAGTGGGAACAACCGAAAAGTCCCACGGAGATTCGAAGCTTTTTAGGATTAGCCGGATATTACCGAAGGTTTATCCAAGGCTTTTCTTCGATTGCTACTCCATTGACAGCTTTGACCCACAAAGGAGCTACTTATGCTTGGAGTGAGAAGCATAAAGAAGCATTCGAGAAGTTAAAGAAGAAGCTATGCGAGGCACCGATACTTTCTCTACCCGATGGAGTTGAAGACTTCGCTGTTTATAGCGATGCGTCTGGTGTTGGATTGGGTTGTGTTTTGACCCAAAGAGAAAAGGTGATAGCATATGCGTCTCGACAGTTGAAAGAGCATGAAAAGAATTACCCGACTCATGATTTGGAGTTGGCAGCGGTAGTTTTCGCTCTGAAAATATGGAGGCATTACCTCTATGGCACGAAGTGCAAACTTTTCACTGATCATAAGAGTCTCCAATACCTCTTTAATCAGAAAGAATTGAATATGAGGCAACGACGCTGGCTAGAATTACTTAAAGACTACGACTGCGAGATACTTTACCACCCCGGTAAAGCTAATGTTGTTGCTGATGCTCTCAGTCGGAAGGTCAATCTTGAAAGGAAGAGGCCAAGAGCGTTGAGTATTGAAGTTGTCTCGACCATTGTGGAAAGTATAAAGAAAGCTCAAGAGGAAGCTTCTGAGAAAAATGACCGAAAGGAGGAACGTTTGGGTAAAACGTTGGTGTTTGGTACTAACGGTCATGGACTGAAGGTATTCCAAGATCGTATTTGGGTACCTAAGTCAGGAGGAATTAGGGACCTTCTGATGGAAGAAGCTCACAAGACCATGTACTCGATTCATCCGGGTAGCACTAAAATGTATAGGGACCTGAAACCCTACTACTGGTGGCCGACGATGAAGCTTGATGTTGCAAAGTATGTGGCCGAGTGTGTGACTTGTGCGAGAGTCAAGACACAACATCAGAAACCGTACGGGAGTTTAGAACCTTTGCCTGTGCCTATGGGTAAGTGGGAAGACATTGCTATGGATTTTGTCACTAAACTGCCCAGAACAAAGAATGGTCACGACATGATTTGGGTGGTCGTTGATCGATTCACTAAGAGTGCGCATTTCATAGCGGCCAGGGAGAAATGGTCTATGGAGAAGCTTGCGAATTCTTACGTGAAGGAAATTGTGAGGCTTCACGGTGTTCCGTTAACGATTGTATCGGATCGTGATAGCCGTTTCACCTCAAGGTTTTGGAAAAGTCTACAAGAGGAAATGGGTACCAAGTTATGTTTAAGCACAGCTTACCATCCGCAGACTGATGGTCAGAGTGAAAGAACAATACAAACACTTGAAGATATGCTGAGAGCATGTACCTTTGAATTCCTAGGTAATTGGGATGAACATTTACCGTTGGTAGAATTTTCCTATAATAATAGTTTTCACTCGAGCATTAAGATGGCACCTTATGAAGCTTTGTATGGACAGAAGTGTCGTACGCCGTCTTGTTGGCTTGAGGCTGGGGAAAAGCAATTTATGGGACCGGAGTTGGTTCATCAAACTGCTGAAAAGTTGAAAATAATTAGGGAAAGAATGTTAGCAGCTCAAGATCGTCAAAAGAGCTATGCTGACAAGAAGCGAAGACCGATGACTTTTGAGATTGGAGATTCGGTTTTGCTTAAAGTCTCGCCGTGGAAGGGACTTATAAGATTTGGTAAAAGGGGAAAGTTGAGTCCAAGGTTTATTGGACCTTTTAAAGTTCTTCAGAGGGTTGGGAACCAAGCTTACAAGCTCGAATTACCCGAAGAACTGAATGGAATTCACAACACCTTTCATGTGTGTTATTTGAGGAAGTTCACGGGAGAAGTTCCCGATATAATTCCAATTTCTGAATTGAGAATTGATGAGAACAAAAGGTTGATTGAAGAACCAGAGGCAATTGTTGACCGAAAGACTAAGAAGTTGCGACGCAAAATGGTTGGGTTAGTGCTTGTCCGATGGAAACACACGAATGGGCCGAATCTCACCTGGGAGACGGAGAGTGACATGTTGAGTCGCTATCCGCATTTGTTTGTTGATGTGTGATTCCGGGGACGGAATCATTCTAAGGTGGAGAGAATTGTAACGCCTATGTTTCCGGGCTTGCCATTTTTAGCAATGTAATAGTCTAGGTTAACCTTTGTAACCCGTTTTGAAGTAATAAGATTGTATTATTTGAGTATTATGTGTTTTGTGCTTAATTGCTTAATTATGTGGTTTGATTAATTAAGAATAAAAATAAGCGTCAAAATTTAAGTGTAAAATAAACTTAATATATTTGATTAATGTTGTAGTAATTGAAACGAGGTTTCCGAATATATATAGAACGCCCAAATCTGACTTCGTATGAGGAAGTTATGATTTATCGAAGTTCCGGCTTAGCGGTATACAGCCTGTTTTACTCGATTTGAGATCGAGCGGTTGTTAGCCGAAGCAATCTAAATGAGAATCGAAGATCTCATTGTTGGTATTGAAACGATAAAAAGTTAGGCGAGAACGGACGTCAAACGAAGAAGTTATGAATTTCTAACGAAAGTTTCTGTCCCGGCCTATTAAAAATAATTAATAAAAATAAAGTCAAAATTAGCCGACGGAGTCTAAACGAAAGTCGTAGAGCGTGGTCTCACCTTCGCGTGGATATAAAGAACGTCGAAAACGGAGTTCGTATGAAGAAGTTATGAATTTCCGAAGTTTATTAATCATTTTGTATTTATTTTTAATTCAAAATTCGGAAGCATTATCCGAAGGAGTCACCGATCTGATCCGAGGTACGCCCCGCGTACTCGAGTACGCCCCGCGTACTCCGAGGGATGTCGACACTCGCACTCGAGCACTTCGGATACGTAAGCAATGACGTTTTGGGCAGTACGCCCCGCGTAACGCAGTACGCCCCGCGTACTCCGAGGCTCCAGCCTCCTATAAATAGGATGCGAGGGTTCCGGGTATTTTTGCCAATTCCCTCTCGTTTTCGTGTCGAAGCTCTGCGCAAAAACCCCCGAAGCTACCCCGAAGCCCCGGTATCATACTCTAGCCCCGAGGCAAGTCCCGAGATCCCGAAGATCCCGAAAAGTGCGGTTCCCGAGTCGAAGCTCTGCCCGCGAGAAGTTAGATTTTCGAGGAGATCTTCCAGATCTGCTGAGGAATACTACTTCTATAAGCCGTAGTGCTGTCCGATCATCTTCTGATCATGTGAGTGTGTAGTTATTTTCTTCTAATACAATAATACGAAGTATTTTATATAAAAATACGTGCTATGTGTATATATTTGGTTGTGTTATGTGTGAATGTGTATTCACTCTCTTCTATCTTATAGATCTGCTTATTTCTTTATGAGATATGTGTTATGTGTGTGTGTGCCTCATCTGTTATGTGATATATGTGTTGATTAAAGCATGCTATACAGGTTTTCTTTAAACTATGTATACAAATGTATATTTTTATCTACTAATATGTTGGGTAGAACATGGGTAGACAGTTGGTGTGTAATAAACAGATGAGAGGCCTCGTTGTTGTTTGATTGAGTCATCTAGCGGAGTTTAGATGACGACCACTGGCTATTCTAGACAGTCTTGTGGAAACATTAGCAGGTTCGCCACCTGTAGGTGTTAATGAACTTGGGTGTTCATTCGCTGTACTCCATCCCCCTCATGGTTGCCTTATTTGACTTATATTGCTGAGGTACCCCCGAAGCATGTGTTGTCGCCCCGATGAAATATTCTTAGACTAGGTCCCTTATGTTAGTTGTTTTAGGGACATTAAAGTGAGAATAACGGGAATGGGTAATTGGGTTATTGTTGGTTGGTGAAAATTAAATATGATATTTATTGTGGGTTGAAAACCCTATATGCTCACCAGGCTCCCAAGCCTGACCCACTCAGTTTTAAATTGTATTACAGGTAGTGGCGGAAGGGCATGAGATGGATGAACCATCAAGTTGTTTTGTTTACAAGTCTGCATATGTTTATATTTGTTATATGACTTGTAATGTATTCGTTTATGCTTATTGGTCTGTATCGGAACATGACACCCCGAGTTTTGATTATAATGAAAATACATTTCTTTTATGAAATGCTTCGGTAAACAAGGTTTTTATCATGTTTTGTTTTTGGGAACAAATTCCGCAACTCTTTCAAATCAAAAGGATTTACTCTGAAAATATTTAAAAGCATAAATGAAAATCGGTCTTTTCTGGCCGAGATTTTGGGGATGTCACATGTACTAATCTAGGATACTTATAAGATGGTCGTTATCAGTCGACCTAATACTTGCATAGTGCATACCAATTACATGTAACCGAAGCAAGATAGTCCTTTGAATAAGCGACCCTAACTCCAGACCCCCAATCAAAAAAGAACAGGAAATGAAGCAAAGGTCACAGATTCTAAGTCTATAGCGCCCTAGTCACATGTAACTGTGGTGTATCCACTTAGCAACTATTTCCCTACTAGTAACGACCCTTTTAGTTATCACATATGTAGTTAGTGGAATACAGAATACTCCTATAGTATTCTTGTTCTAATGTCCTGGTGGTAGTGTTGGTAAGTTTTTAGACTTGTTGCAACACCACAATCACTCTTAGGCACATGCTACTCACTCCTGGAAAAATGTAGTTGATCAGGCTACATCCACCCAGATGTGACTATATGTCTCTAAGCCTAATTGTGATGTTCAACAATCTTAATACTTTTTTTCTGTTCTAGTATGATACTGACCCTTTGTATTGGTGAATATATATATATATATATATATATATATATATATATATATATATATATACACACACTTAATGAAATATTTTAGTATTTAAAAGTATATATTGGTCAGAGTGTTTTAGTCACGAAGTGTTTATAGTCCATATATCTTTTATGGGTTGATATACTTGATTCACTATAAACAATGCTCTGATACCAATCTGTCACACCCCAAAACCGAGAACGGCGGAATATGTTCTGGGGTGGAGGACGTCATATACAATATCATAACAATTGCATAATACTAAAAACAAGCGACAACAACCACTTCATTAATATAGTGATTATAATTACAAACGTGTTATGCACAGTTAATAGACACCCAAAAGTATAAACAAAAATAAGAGATGAATCTTCTATATGCTCCATCTTCTCAAAAGCTGCACCAGTACCTGTCTATTTTTGACCTGAGGATACAAGTTATTTTGAAAACGAGTATCAGCATAAAGCTGGTGAGTTCATAAGAATTTAGTGTCGTTATTTATATAAAAGTGTTTACAATCATGTAATGTAAAAGCTGTAATTACTGTTTGAGAATAGAAGAAATCCCTAGAAAATCCTATATTTTCCAAAATTAAGCATTTGTAAGTTAAATCCTTCGTGTGTGTAAAAGTATTTCCATTAAAACTTTCAGTAATAAAAATAAGGTAATGAATTTCCTTCAAGTAACGTAAATGAGGAAAAGTATTGCCGGTTGGTTGTAGTAGTATTGCAAATTTCAATTAGTAATACATATTTCTATACTTCGGGAAGTTAGCTTAGATTTTAAGTCTTAGTGTGTTCATTTAGATATGGGTATGATTTCTCATGTAACCAAACTGAAATAATAATAGAGGGACCGATGACCTTCCCGGTCATACGTAATGTAATGATGTAGCGCCACCCCTGGTCCTAGTCGGCTCAGGCTGTAGTTAACAGTCGGGATGTAATAACGTCCGTCCTGTATAGATCTATGCATGTAGTGTTGCTTTCCTTCCGGGAAGCTCAAGTGACATGGTATTTGCGTAGTAGAGTGTCGTATAGAGGGATAGTGTGTTATACTCTGGATTAATGTATTCTCTTGTGTTATAGTATAGTAAACTTTTAGTACAGTACATAGAGTGTTCTCTTTAACATGCATCTAACTTGTAATAGTAGTAATTATAGTGAGTATAGTAGTAATAGAGGCAACGAGCAGTAGTCTTAACTATACCTATTATAGTTAAATAGAGTGTGGGATTGCATGCCTTTGATTTTCAAAGGTATTGAATAAGATGAAGACTTTCATATCTAACACAAATATATATGATATATAACTAAGAAATCAACGACAGTCGGACGGATAACAATATACCCTAAGACCACAATCAAACAAGAACAGGAAATAAGGCGAGCTATCAGTCCAAAGTCCTTCAAGTCTTACTTATATAAATGTATTAGTGTAGATATAGTTTAAAGAAAAGTAGTTTAAACACAGCTTGAAAATAGTTTAACAACAATCTAACTTTGAAAATGTGTTTGATAATTATTTAAAACAGTTTTTTTTATTGATAACTAGCTAAAAGTATAGAAGATCCTTTTTAGTTGCAAGTTGTAAATCACATATGATTTGATACTAACACTTGCTGCATTTAACTTGTATCCCCCCCTAAAGCATGTAAAAACATTTGAAATGATTCATTAAGGGGTATGAACTCTCCTGCAGCGAGTTTAGTGGGTGAAGTTGTCGGGTAGAATGCTAGACGCCAAATGAGAATAAGAACACTCACACGAATCCTATGAAAAACGTAGTGACACATAATGGTGTTTAATTGGTTATATAATCACTAAATAAGTAAGTAATTACACCTTAATGCATGAAAATACTTTGTTTTAAATTCTAGAAGGCTATTGGGTTGCAAGGAATTAGTGTAAGGCCTCACTATGGAGTTTACTCCTCAAATACTCACCTTAGGTGAGTTTACGGTTGAGGGACCAATTCCTTAATGAGCTTACGGCCGTAAACTCATGGGAGGAGTATATTTGTGTGCCTTAAGGTTTCTGGTATCACTAGGAAGGGTTCTAGGGTCAAATCCAAGACTTGAGGGGTGTTTAGGGTTGAAATGGGGCACTCCCTTGGATTTTACGGTCGTAAATACTAGGGTTTACGGCCGTAAATGTGACATCCCCAAAATCACGGCCAGAAAAGACCGATTTTGTTTATGCTTGGGATGTCATGTTCGTACAGATCAAAAGCATAAACAGTACAATATAAGCCTTACTACATTATTTCATATCTACAAGCCTATATCCGTAATCCCTCATCCAAAACATCTATGCTCATGCGTCACTACCTGTAATACATAAAACTGAGTGGGTCAGGCTTGGGAGCCTGGTGAGCACATAGGGTTTTCAACCCACGATAAATAAGTTTATTAATTTCTTCAATCAACAATAACCCGATTACCCGTTCCCGTTATCCTCACTTTACGTCCCTAAACACCTATCATAAGGGACCTAGCCTAAGGATCATCATCGGGATGGACACTACTGCTAAGGGGATTCCTCAGCAATAAATGTCCTAAAGGCAACCATATGGGGGATGGAGTACACCGGTGAACACATCGTTCACAAACACCTACAGGTTGCAAGCCTGCTAGTGTTCCAGTAGACTGTCTAGAAGAGTCCGTGGTCGTCATCCATACTCCGCTAGATGACAGAATCAACAACATCAACATCGAGGCCTCTCATCATTTTATCACACATCACCTATTACATCTACCCATGTTTTACCCCAACATTTTCGTAGATATAAAATACATATACGGTTTAAATCATTGAAAACATATATAACAATGTTCATCCAGCATAGATAGCAAGTATTCAGATAATATGCACACATAGCACGTAATTTATATAAAATACTTCATATCTATGTGTAAGCTGAAAGTAACTATGCACTCACTTGAAAGGTGGTGACTCAGCACTCGGACAACGCTTCGATACTCTCAAAACGATATTCCTTCGATAAAACCTAGTACCAATACCACTAGGGTTTAGTCTAATGATAACCGCGATTAATTAATAGTCTAGCTATTGTTATTATATAAGCGTTAAATGATACTTATATAACCCATAATAATAGCCCAAGTACTTATTATAAGGTCCTAATAACATTACTATATTAAAACGTAAGCTAAACTAAAGATAGGTTAGGTGTAGCTCACTTACAGCGGGTTTTCTCGAAAACCGGGCTTCGCTGGAGCAGCTTTCCCGAGCCGAAAGGCTCTTTTCTCGAGACTCCGGGAGCCTTGGGGCTTCCTTCGGGTGCTAGGGTGTTTACCTAGGCTTTAGGGGGGCTTAAGGAGGCTTAGAGAGAGTGTGTAGAGAGAGAAAGAAGAGGGTTGAGGTGTGAAGAGAAGGCTAGACCCGACACCTCTATTTATAGTGCAAAAATCTGATGGACTCGCCGAGTAGGGGGGACCTACTCGCCGAGTTGGTCAATGTGGTGGTGTAACAACCCGAAACTTTGCTTCCTCGCCGTAACCGTTCCGTCAAAACTCGTCTTAAGCGAATTGTTCCGATTTCGTCCTGAATTAGGTTAATTAAGTCAAAACCTTTATTTTGACTTGGTAAGTATCCAAACATGTTGGAAACATGTGAAAACGTCCCGAACTAGTAATTTGAAAAATTATAGTTTCGACCATATCGGGTAACGACAACTTAATCGGGTGCGACCCAAAGCATCAATTAACATCGGTATCGGGTAAAATTCCACCGTGTATCCGAGTCAAACCATATTTAAAGTAGATTAAGCCTCATTTGAAGCTTTTTCACTCTCTCTCTAACCTCTCTCCTAAAATCCATCTTGTTAAGCCAAAACCATCCATTTCAAGCCTTAAAACACCAAGGTAAGCATCCTAGCTCCTAGTATAACATCCTTAGCTTTCAATTTCATGTTTAAATTATGTGTTAGGACCATATGTTGGATTAATGTCTAAGTCCATAACTATATTTGGTAAGACTTGACCCGACCCGGCATGGTCCATTTGGGTTGCATACCATCATGCACTTGAATGAGAGAAATAAGACACTTATGGTTATTAATATATTATAAGTTCTAGTATATTAATAATAAGAATAATAAGATTATTTAATTAGTATTGATCAAGAATTAATCTAGGATTAATTAAGTGATCAAAAGAAGACTAATTAAATATATGGGTTGATTGTGTAAATCATCCATACTTGTATAGTGGGCTAATGGATAATCAAGTTGGGCTAAAACCCATAGGATGGTCCATGGATGCTCCATGGTGTATTTGAACCCATGGATCCAAGGAAATGGAAAGTCATGACAATTAGGGTTTTCCCTAATTGTATAACTATATAAGCATCTTATTATTGAGGAAAAATCGGCCACTAGAGATAGTGAAGAAAGGGCTAGCCGATTTTGAAGAGTGTAGAATTCTCTCAAGTCATTCCAAGTGTTTTGATGATTGTGATTCCATTTGAGGTGTCACACTTGGGGCACTAGGCACTCAAGCTACATGAAGATTGTCTACACCAAAGAGGTATGTATTCTATCTTGCTATAGTTATTGTTTTGTATGCTAGATTAGAATAATACCTTGGAAGTTCTTATTTGCATGTATAATAGAGAAAACATAGATCCAAGGTATTTAGGGTTGCATGTACACTTAGGAGTGTTAGAATGCTCAAAACCCAACAGTGGTATCAGAGCCACGGGTTGTTTTCTATTATATTGATGCAAATATTTTATTTTCAAAGTTGAAAAAAAAGAAAAAAAAACATGAAGTTTGTCAAATTTTAAAATAATTACTTGTTCTTGTGAAAAACTAATTATTTGTAAAATTTGAATAATTTGCTTTATGAGTTGAATTAGGTCAAATTTAATAAAAGATAAAATAATATGATTATTTTATTAGTTTTAAAAGTTTGATCTAAAAAGTTTTATTTTTTTGAAACCTCCATAAGTTATGGATTTGAAAAGGTTTTAAAAAAAAATTGATTTAAAGTTTTTTTTTGGAGTTACAAAATTTGGTGTTAATGTTTTAAAGGATTCCATAACTTAAGAATAAGTTATGGATCACCAAAAGTTTTTTGTTATCTTGTTTTATGAGTGAATTTAGATTAATGATGAAAATTATGTGATAGTTGGTTTTAATCCAAATTAATCTAAAAGAAGTTCATAAAATGTGTTTATGTAACTTAAAAGTCACATTTATGAATCTTAAAACTCATAAAGTTGGCAATGGTTACAAAATGAAGAGTCTTGTGTCATTGAATAATTTTTTTTTTATGACTCCATAACTTGTCCTCAAGTTATGGAAGTTCAAGAGTCACTTCATTAAAGAAAAATATGTAACCATAATTAAATCCATAAGTTATAAAATAAAGAAAAGTTAATTATTTTATTAGTTTAAAGTCTTCCATAACTTGTCCTCAAGTTATGGAACTTGAAGAGTTTTTGGATTAAAACTACTTTAAACACATAAGTTATGGAATTAATTAGTTTTGAATAGTTTCAAAACTTGCCCTCAAGTTTTGGAATTTGTAAAGTTTTCACTTATGAATACTTTAATTCCAAGTTAGCCCTTAGAATTTTAAAAGTTAAAATTCAACCCTTATACTTTATAATATTATAAGTTAATAATATATATATGTATAAGAGTAAAGTCAGTCTTACCGCTAGTACGCCTCATTCACGAAGCCGGTCTATAAGGTGGGTATAAGGTTGTTGCCTATAAAATGGCAACTTAATGGGTGTCCACTCTCACCCACCGCTTGCTTGACTGGTGGAGGGTCGTTAGCCGAACGGGTTTGACAGGACTAGAATTCTCCCTTCATTAAAAGTATTAATGATAATACTAAGTAACTAAACTCTTAATAATACCCAATCTTAGTTACTTAGGAAAAATGTGAATAAGGTGCTAATCCATGAAATTACACTTTACACTTTGTCTAAGTCGTTAGTGGAGCGTGTGTGGTTAACCGGCACACTAACTTGGACTTAACAAGGTAGGTAAAGGGTGACTTAATATTTATCATAGTATCGATGGAGCGTGTGTGGTTAACCGGCACATCGATTGAGGGGTAATTTATTAAGGGTACCAAGTGATTTGCATGGTTACTTCACACCTTGTTTTGTGATCCTCGGCATCCCAGTCACAAAACCTGAAGGGCACACTCGAGATTGAAACATGCCTTTGAAAAGTTCAATGAATCTCAAAGATCTAGGAGTTTCAAAACCAATTAAAACCTAATAATACATTTCGTTTATCTTGGTGGAAATTGGTGAATTGTCATTCACCTACCTTCAAATATTTTATAGCTTGGATTACGGCATACCTCTTCTAAGTTATAAAATAGTTTGTTGGGTCCTAGCCTTAATATATCATATTGGGTGTCATATTAAGGACTTTAAATCAACTATCTTGAATATCTCCCAAAAGATGTCTGGTTTAGACACCTATGATCTTCCCAAATCTAGTGAAACAAGGTTTCCTAAATGAAGATGATGTCCTTTGGAAATCATACTTCTTTCACCTCCTCCAATTATTCTCCCCAACCCACAAGTTCTTGAAAAGTTTAAGGTCACTCAAGCCCTATTGGCAAGGAAAGGTCTAGGTGTGAACACATCTTGGAGATGTAGTCACATATTGACAAGCTGGGAGAGTTGGGTGTCAAAGTCTTGAGAAAGTTGGTGGTTCAATCACTTTCTAAGTCACATAGTGAGTTCCTTTGGGACACCTATGAAACAGACTATGACAAGACCCTTAATGATCTTATCTATTTGCTAAGATCAACTTCCTAAAACTTTATGGACATTGACAATGATGACATTGGATATCCAGTAAAGCATTCTCTTCCCAATGGAAAGGGATCGGCTATAGTCAACTCGGTTGACCAAATGGTAAAGAGAAAAGCTAAGTCTGTGATAGTCCTGTGTACCATTATCAAAGGGTCCATATGTTTATATTGCCAAAGGAAGGGTCATTGGTTGCGAAGCTGCCACATTTACCTAAGGATGTTAAAGTCAATGAGTTTGACTCTAATTCAGGTAAAGTCCACTATCTAACTCTGTTAAGTTTCTATTCTGAGATTTTTGATACATGATGTGACTAGGTCACATGGTGATGATTTAAGAATCAAAGAAAAGTGAAGAAACTTAAAGAAAGAATATGCTGAATCTGATCGCGTAGATGGATTTCTATCGCATAGTTGAAGATCGGATTCTTGAGCTACTTCTTAGGAGTTATGAGATATTGCTTAGGAATAGATAACAACAAGTTTTCATATGGATTGTAAGGATAAGTTTTTCCGCAAAGTTTTTAAAATAAAAGAAAAATTTTTGATTTTATTTATTTTAAAATATCCTTACAATGGCATCTGTGGAAATTTTTGTTGCTTATAAGATTCCATTAGTAGCAAGAGTGGAAGTATGAAATTGATTCTTTCATTTGTGGTAATGTCTAAATTTACCAAATAAGGAAAGATTCTCATCACCCAAGTTTCAATTGGACCGGAACTTGGAATCATGCAAGTTGTATAGCATGATGAATGAGAACTTTCAAGTTTTGGAAAATTAAGACTAATTACTTGTTCACATGTATGTGTGAGTCAAGTAAAGGACTAAGGGATCGAGTACACATTCTTGTGCACTGATTAAGTCCACCACAAAAGATCGATAAGAAGAATCAAATAAGGCAGAAGGGTAAAAGTTTCTCAAATCTGAAAAGATGGGAGAGTACTTTAGTATCAGTTTTGTGATCATCTTAATGATTAAGAAACCATATCAAAATTAGTTCTCTAAGGAAATCTTAGTGCATTCTTATGACTAAGAAGAGGGATCTTGAATTGTTGAAATGGTTAAATCAAGAAGATGAGTCATACTTCGTTCCAATACAAGTCTTAGAGTCATACTCCAAGATTGTCATTTGAGTGACATGTCTTAAAGAAGGTTTAAAACACTTGTCAAATGTAAGAGTAAAAGTTTTCTACTCTTGTACATTTGAAATTGGTAAGTTGTGATGTTTTGGATAAAACAAAGACCAACTTAGGCCAATTGGGTAAAGTGTTTTTCTTGATTAGAATCCGCACTATCTCTTGGATGTTTGACAAGGGAGTCTTATATGTCAAGAGGACAGTGGGAGTCTTAAAGGTCTTGAAAGTCTCAAGAAATAATCAAGAATAAAACCTCAAGTTCTTCACTAGCACACGACTTGAGGTTTATAACCTATCGTGTTGACATATCTGTGCCCATTCCAGTTAAAGTTGGCTTTGCATATGAGTTCTTAGAGTTCTCAGTTTGTTGCATAACAACTTGGAAGCAATGGCAGGCCCTTGAGCTGCCAGGTGGCAAGAAGTTAAGATTGAGTTCAATCCATATGGTTTTGGATTTGTCATTATCTTTGTCTTGTGATTATGGTTTGACAAATTCATATGGGTAGGAACTCATACACCATATAAATCTAAGTGTCATAAGGTTTCTCTCCGATTCATGAAAATGATGGTGAGGAAACGCTTTCACTAAGTAGATTTTACGAAGATATCAATTGTGTCATTTGCATTTTCAAAAGTCGTTAGTGGAGCGCGTGTGGTTAACCGGCACACTAACATGGACTTGTGAGAAATGGCAAATGCCTAAGCAATTGAGACCATGATTACGGTATCCCTTTTCATGGTTCTTGAAATTGCTTAGACACACAGGTGAGCTATCTACGGAAAGGGTGTATGAATCTAAATTTCAGATTGTCCAGCTGATTTCTGAGTACATGTCAAAGCTAGTGGGAGCATAAGTGTTATGCTAATAATCATCATGTTAGTGGGAACATGATAATTATGATAAGTATTGCAAGTCAGCAATGTTAATTATAGAAAACAAAAGTTTCAATTGGGAAAAAGTTGTTTTGCTATAATTAAGGGAGAGGAAATTATGCTTCATCTCAAATCTATAAGCTTAGATCGTGAGGTTTTAATCATTTAGTCAAGGATATATATATGAATTTCATGTTGGAATGGCTCAACATAAGGAAATTCTGTATATGAGTCCATTATTTGCGTTCTAAAATTCGATTATGATTACGGCATCCCTTTTCATAATCTGAATTATGAGAACTTGGCAAATTGAAATGGAAATATTATAGCAAAAGACTGGTTTAGTCTTTATGTAAGACATCATGAATCGTGTCCCATATGCTTCGGATATAGGATCGATTACATGTGCTATAATCATCCGTTCTAAAATTTTCCAAATGCCTGGGGCATTAAGAAGGGAAAAGGTTTAGAACTGGATATGACTAAAAGGATTAAACAATTGTCGAGGACAATCTAAGGTTTACCAAATATTGGTTGCTCAAGGACAATTGGAAGTATAGTGATAATTCTGGAAGGACCATATTGACATAGTCTGTAAGGAGGCAACTCTTGTTCAGAAGTGATAGTCAAAATGGAATCTGGAAATGTTTCAAAGTTAGAATTTTCAATCTGTTTAAGATTAGGAAACTTAATGCAAGAAGGATGTTTCCAAGGAGCTGATCTCCTTTGGAATACTCTGTAATGATTGTTGTCAAGTCTTTCTGACTTTGTGCATAATCATTACAAGAGGATCAATGCATATAAGTTTAGAATCTAACAGATTTCAGTAAATGGCATGAATTTGGAATTCTTGCATTTGCAGTAAGGATTTGGGAGTGTGAAAAGAGAATCATTGAAGTTATGTTCAATGGATCTAGTTCACAAAGTAAAGATCATAGACAAACATAGTATGCATACTTGGTGTGTGGCATGACTAGTGTTTAAGAAAACATAGTGTACATGCTTGGAACATGGGACAACTATTGTTTTAAATTCAAGAATAAAGTTGATAGCTGAAACAGTATACAATGAATAATGTGTAATCATATGGTGATAAATAAAAGGTGTTTTATTTATGTTCAAAGGGTTGATACCATATTGGATTCAATTATTATTGTGTTTTATTTTGCATGTTTTGACTTCCCGAATAAACTGGGTTATTCTTCCTGAATGACTAAGTTATTCAAACATCCACAGTCGGTCATATGTTGGAAGTAGATATGAATTAAGACTGTCATGGGTTGGCTTGTAGAGGTCTAAGGTGTTGGACAAAGGGCTACAACAATCATGAGTGCTCATAAGTTCTGAGTATTGGATTCAACCCGCGCTCATTGGAATCGCTTCATGGATTTTATCACGAGTGATCATG